>NC_141320.1:64059498-64126998 GCF_037954235.1 Aulostomus chinensis | reverse complement strand
GGAAGATGTTGTGGTTAAGGGTGAAGTGCACTAATTACGGGTTAATAATGCTTAATTAATGCTTATTCAGCTCTCTAACAACAAAGCTTTAAATAGGAGTTGTATTTCAAAGTGCTATCAAGAAACTTAACTTTACCCCATACAATCGGAGAGCACACAATATTATCATATGTGATGTTTGGTACTTTCTACATCAGTATTAGTATGCTGACAGCCTTCCTCAAGATTTAAAAACAAGACCTACCCTTTACTTTACTTTGAAGTGATGCAGCAGCCCTCACACAAATTTAAACTCCTTAAAATGCTAACATGCCATTTTCAATTTGACATCAAATACACACTTTTATCCCGACATCACAGCCAAGTAGAGAAAAACGTATTTTCAAAAATGTCAAAGATGTCACGGGATCACGGCTAATGAGTCCTCTTTCACCCTCCGCAGAACGCAGAACCTAAAACACTCCCTGATGTTTACACACAAATTCACATCAGGGAAAGCGGAGTGAAAACGGTCTTTATCAGCTCCTGATTCTGGATTTTCAGACGAAAATGATGCCATCTTGAAAGACTTTGAGGTCATATATCAGGCACAGTGGGAAGAACTTTTTCTAACAGGTGTTTGAAGGTGAGAGGAGACCGGGGGCAACGTGCGTCTCCGGCCGAAAGGACAACTACTCCCTGGAGAGCGAGGGGCTTTGTTCTGGGGTAATGAGTCTGGAGCAGGAGACGATAAAACCTGAATTATCACATGCAGCAAAATGACATAAATAACAACAAGACGGATGTAAAAGAGACAAAGAGAGGGACAAAGTGATGCTGGAGGAGGAAGCAGAGGTTGTGGACAGGAGGGAAGATAGAGATAATATTAGAAACAGGTCAGTGAGCACCACCCTCCACCCCCCCTCCTCACACAGGCGGTGACGCTGTCAAACCCAACTACGGCAGATCTCTGTCCTCCGCATCCTCCACTTTGTCCACTCCCCTGTCTTCTCTCTCCTCACCTTCCTCTTCCTTTTTCTCTCGTACTTTCCCCCTCCCTCCCCTCCTCCTTCTCATCCTTCATTCTGTATCAGCCTCATGAGCCGGCAACCTGCGCCCCACTTCACGTGGAGCCTTTGTGCCCTCAAACCAAGGTCAAGCTGGACGCTGGCACCGGCACAATCTTCCAGCTGCATTCAGAGAAACCACGACCTGTGCTGATATTGAATCATTTCAGCTGCTTTTTTTAATCATCATTTATGACAGAAACTGAGGATCTATTTTTTGGGGGGTAGAATTACATGTAGAGGTGGAAAGTGTGGAGTAACATCATTTGACAACGAATCAGTTTCTGATCATTCACTAATCTGTTTTTCACAATGTACCTTACAAAATAAAACAAGCCAAGATTAGGTTTGCCACAGCTATTACCTGAGAAATGCTAAGACTTGCCATCCACGACCATTCACTGTGCTAAGCTAACTAGCTTCTGGCCAGTCGGGAGCTCCCAAAGACATGAACAGAGGAGAGAAGGGGATCTATACCCTTGTCTGGCGCTGGGGAGGACAATCAATGAGTGCAATTCCCAAAACATTGTTGTCTCATCAATGCCGGCAGGTGAATAAAATGTTCTTTACATGCTACATCGAGGTCCTTTATCCATTCAAACCAATGAAGCTGATGTTTGTGCAAAAGAGGAGCATGCAGCCACAATAACTTCCAACCACTAATCCCAGCCTCAGGCTTTTTCCCTTCTCCCTGTGTCCAGTGTAGCCGGTGACCGTCACATCTGCTTTAGTGGCTAATGAAAACACACACCATGACCATGAAACCTTTAGGGTTGACCAGCCCTTCACCCGATCTCTTCTCTAACACACAGCAGCCCCGTATGAGTCATCCTGACACCCCTTTCACATCTGCTGCTGTGATACTCTTCCCGCACTTAATTGCGATTCATTACAGTTCGGGGGATTTTGAACAGGTGTTCTGTGAGTTTTCTTTCATCGAGGGGTACAACTTTTTTTCTTCTTCTTCTTTTTTTTTTTTTTTTTAATCTTTGCAGTATGTAGCATAACATAAGAATTGAAACCAATATTGATCTTTCGCATGACAACCTGGTGCCTCGGAGAGAAGAGAAACCAGGCAAAAGTAGAGCAAGAGAAAAGGCTGGGATTCTGTAATCATACCTGACGCTCTTTCAACTAAAGCACAGAAAAGGGATCATTGAAAAATATATATTTGCGTGGTGGCAGCAGTGGGAGGGAGAGGGGATTTTAAAAGCAATTCTGGGACTTGAAAATATCTATAAAAATATGGAACATGAAATGAACCGGTATTCTTCATCCCAGCAGGAAACTGAACAACATTCACTTCAGTATATATGTTCCTATACATGGCTAAGAGACTTCTTCCATTTATACGTCTCCTCCTGCTGTCCTACATTTCCCAGAATACCTTTAAATACTGATAGACTTTCTTCACATCAAAGCAAAGTCTCTGCGGATAAAACAATGCAACAAGAAAACGTCTGAGTGTGACGTCTGCAGAGGAGGTCATGTGATCACAGGCGTGTCCGTCTGTTAGCACGGTGTCACAACAACTCATGGATGCATTTCCGTGAAATCAGACGGACCGCATTCCTGGAGGATAGCCCAGTGAGGGAAAGTCCAACTTCTCCAGATCATCTTGGTCTACCAGCTATTTTCAATATAATGGTCGCTCTCTCTGAAAAATACAAGCACATTTTTGTATGATGTTCACTGAGTCGGGTGGCATTTTACTGGGAGGGATAAAGTATCACGCTACCGGAGAAGGTTTGGATGGCGTTCTAGATCCGGAGGACCTATTTTAATTACTTTAAAGGCTGTTAATTTCGAGTTGATCATTTCACAAGATCGCAAATGTGTCCTGGATCGAACCCCTCAGCGTGTTCTGAGGAGACGCGACTGTGTGATCCACCAGGAATGCTCAGATGTGTCATTATTAGAATCATTAACAAAATGACACAGACGCAACCAACTTTTCTTTTTTTGGGTGGATTTCCGTCATTATACCACATGGGTCTGGCCCACGAGCAGCCAAGGCAGGCTGTGTTTGTCCTGATAAATCACAAAAATAATTACTGGCAGATAAATGTGAAATAATCCCCCAGCAAACTCTGCTAAGCATAGCTTTATCAACAGCTATCATAGACGCTGATTACTGCCCTTCATCTGGGGACAAAAATTCCCCTGTAATGTCCTAAGCCTTTCCCTCAAAAGCTCGCTTCACAAACCATCGCTTATCCTTATCTGGCCTTTAGGGGAGTGAATGCAGACTCCCCCCGGAGTGGACAGGTTTCTCTGTCAAGTTGAGAGGGAGACGGTATTTATCTTGTCATCTGAGATGGACAAGAGGGTTTTATTTAAGGTGGGAAGAATGGCGGGGTGGACTGCGGGCATTGTTTGTTAAAGATGGCTGTTTCAGAGCCGGTTCATAAACATCCAGGTGGGATTTATTTAGCAATTTTATGTCTCACTGGCTCAGGATAAAAACTGACACGCCGTCAAATCTTCTCGTGGATAAATGTCAAGAATTTATGACAAAGGGGACTCTTTAGAAACATGTCAGATCAATTTAAATCTGGTGTTATCTTTTGTTCACAAAGCTCCAAGAAAAACGCCACTCGCTAACTATCTGTTTAAGCGACAACTGCGGAGTGACGACTTCAACATTACCGTCTTTCACTCCACGGATTCGGTGTTTATGTGCAGATTTGGATCACAGCGACGTTGAAAGATAACATTTCAAATGACGACTGCTGTCTGCATTGGTGGCTGCAGGTGGGCGGCCTCCCGCTGCGGTGTTTTGAGCTTACATATCTTCTGCATCAGTCCTTTGATTGTTTCGCGGTGTTGTGCTGCACGTTGCTAGAACACAGTGTTTGTGTCTTACACGTCACATGTCCTCACGCTGCAGCCACCGTGGAGCACTCAGCAAACATGAGGACGCAGGGAGCTGTTGGCATTCAACCCTTCATGCCTGATATTAAGATCAGACCTTTTCCTATTTTAAATGGTTCCGATTGATCTCTATTTGATGAGAACTTGGAAGCAGCATCCCTACCACTTTCCTGAATAAAAAATGCCAAGAAACACATTTTAGCTCCAGCGAAACCTGCTCACCTCCCAGGGATTCTATTTGGAAATTTACCCAGATTAGAACATTGGCAAGGACTCCATCATGATACTCATCAGTTGAAACACAAACTGTAGATATGAAATCTTTCACAGTTTTCAGCACTTGTGCCATTTCAAATGCGCCTACTTTGCATTTGTGCTGGTTTTTGACGGTTCGCCGAATAAACGATTGGCATCCCCCTGCAAGCTCCGCGAAGCCAAGCTTCATCAACGGCTATCACTTACCCTAATTGTCAGACTGCTCAATTAAAAGGAGAAATGAAGGTCTGCAGCAGGTGTCTGTCTTCTTGGAACGCATTTGGCTTCAGTTTGCCTGCCGGAAGTTGCACCGCTCAAAATGGTCAATGCAGACGCGAGGGACCCCCCCAAAAAACACGGCAGGATTAAGCTGAACGAACAATTAGACGTAGATTTCTCCTCTCCATTGTGTTGTTGGATTGTTATAATAACAATCTGAGTCCGTCAACGTGAGGAAAAAAAGCCCTTTCGGAAGGCGTATTTTGACGGTAGCCAGCTGCCCCATTGGATTACATGACAGCGCCCCCGGTGGCTGCAGGCAGCTCTGCCACTGCTGCGTACTGGAGAGATTCTGGAAAAAGTGATCTCAATGAGTCACTTAGATGACAAAGGAGAGGAAAATAGGTACAGGGTGAAAAAACCCAAAGTTCCCCTTTAACACTACAAACACAGGAGCTGTTCTCACCGTGCGGCCCTTTTGATTTATTTCTATGCAGGCTGTCATAAGATGCAATTACAGCGTAGACTGACTGGGATAGTTCTATCACCACCTTCATTATTCAAACATCTGTATTGTTCTGTCTGCAGAGTAATTTATGATTGTGTCACACAAACAAAATCATCTGAAAGCCTTAACAGCTTTCCAGGTTTTTATCAATTTAAACATTATAATTCAGAATAAATATGTTCCTTTTCTTCATCTCGTCCTACTTTGGATGTCAGCCTCGCGACAGATATTTGATAGGTCTACAAAAACCCTGCGCTTGTAAAAAAAAAAAAAAAAAAAAAAAAAAGGTAATAAAGAGAAGGCTGCTGGCTTGAATCAGTGCTCGTACGAGCTATGGCACAGATTTCATGAAGCATCGCTCTGGGTAATGCTCCCACCTACACGCTGCTTGTGAAATGAATAGCATCTGCAGGCTATTATGACAAAGAAAAAGAAGGATGGGGAGTAGTGAGCGAGGGAGAGAATGAGAGGAGATGTACGGGGAGGAGAGAGCGTCAAGGGGAAAAGTCTGAGGCAGCGAGAGAGCGACAAAAGGCAATTAAGAGACGGGGACGGGTGAAAAGTGTTTGGTTTCTGGTCGCTTCTACAGGTGTCTGAACCATCAGAGGCCAGCTGGAGCAGATTGGAGGGCATCATAAAGTTTGGCCCCCTTTCAAAAAAGTGCAGCACTCCACCTTCCATCTTTGGAGCGCGCTTGTCTGGGACAATTGCATACATGTATAAACACATATGTGAACGCTTTGCTCTTTAGACGGATTTCATCCTTAATCCTCCCCTCTCGTAATGCTTGTTTTCGTACTGTAAGCCTGTGGTGTGGTTGGGATTTCATTGGCCCGGTATCCCTTGTAGATATTATAGCTAATCCAGGCAGAGAGAGGGAGCGAGAGAGTGACAGAGAGGAAATGAAAGGGAAGTGAGAGGAAAGATGGGGGGAGTGGGGTGAGGACAGCCACCAGTTAAACAGACAGGAGAGGAAGAGGCGGAGGTATCACAGGAGTGTGTCTGGTTACTGATACCTCACTAATGCCCCGACAATCCTCATCCCGGCGGACAGTATTCTGTATCCGTGTCACATTAAAAACATTTTTTGTCTTTGCGAGTTATTAATATCTGTGGTTTTCAACATCTCCTGCAATACACAAGGGACACAAAGTTGGGCCCCTCATCGAATCGGTTCTGACAGGTGAGGGAGAGTGATGGCAGGAGGGTGCTTTTCAGGACACATGCTCCAGACGTAGATGTGCCAGGGTTATGTGAAACTACTCCAACCTGGTGGAGGGCTGGAGCATCAGCTTCACACCCACAATAATTAAAAAAAAATTCTTTTGGTAGCTGAGGATCACACTCCCCAGTTTTGAGGTATTTATTTTGACATAGCTAGGAGTAATTGTTGCGTAATAACTCGTTAAACCCTTGTTTTCACAGGTCTACGTTAAATATGTGGACCTTCATCGAGCTTTCACGACGCTATGAGATCTTTTTATCGGGAATTCGAACGAGCGTATTTAATATTAGCCTCAAATAAAACAGGTTTCCTGTTGAAATGATTTCTGCCTCTGCAATTTCATGATGAAACCCTTCATCTCCTGAAGAAATAACACCTTCGGCCGGCAGGTTTTTATTTCCCCACACCGTGTGGACTGAGCAGTAGCACGTGGTGCTTCTAATTACAAACAGTGAAGCTGATCGTTGTCGGTGCTCTCAGTGGGATTTCTACTCAGGGATCTCTGTAATTTGGCCACAGTGGATGTTGTTCAGACATTATTTCTTTATTTGAGAGAACAGGAACCTTCTACATCTCAAACATCTCGTCCAGTAACAAATCAGAATTTCATCAATTGCAAATCATGATTTTCCTTCAAAAGTTGACGCAAAACCCACTTGTTTCCAACTGCAATGACACAGACGCGCGGAGAGGTAAGCGACAAACACGGAGACAGGTGCCACGCTCCACATTCACCTGCAGTGGATTTACAGGAGCTTTGTGTCTTCCTGCCATGTGTGTCCTCCTCATTCAGTCAAGATTAAAGCCTTTATCCCAACACCTGGGACACCCAGCACACCGCTGACACCATGATGGTCATTTCATTGATGGATCACGCCGTATCTATATATATCTTAAGTCATCTGAGATGTTGCTGGATAGAACAGAAGTTCATATTTACTGCACACACACACACACACACACACACACACTTGAAGGCAGGATAACAAGAGCGCACTGATGAAAGCCGGTTCTTTTGCTTGACTGATCTAAAAATCCTGGCAGAGGACAGATGCAATGCAGCCTAAACAGAGGGTCAAAGTCGCTGTGTGGTTAAAACATGGTCTCAGTTGGCAACACCCCTCCTCCCCTCCCTTCCTTCCTTCCTCCCTCCCAAATCCACCGAGATGTGTTATTGATTTATGTTTTTGCTTCACACCAGCAATCCCTAAGAAAGTGGAAGAGTTTAAAAATTCTGGTGGACTGCACAGGGATCAGGGATATGTGTGTGTGTGTGTGTGTGTGTGTGTGTGTCTCTGCGTGTGTGTATTGGTACATGTGTACACTACGTGTGAGTAGATAGGTGGCTATTAAATGGTTCGAGTTTTTCCTCCAGTGAAACCGCAGAGAGACAAGCCTGCACAGGCTAGGCAGCGCTGTGTGAGCAGTCCCATCACAGACGGCCCTCCTCTGCTGATGGCGACACACTCAGCTGACTGCCCTGAATCTGTGCGTTCGCCGCAAGCAGAGCAACTGGATGGTTTCACTTTTGCCCCACTTCGACACATGTCAAGCACAAATCTGCACTTTCTAGACAATGGGTGCAGTCATGTTGCAAATCTACTGTATGGGTCAGTGTGTGTGTGTGTGTGTGTGTGTGTGTGTGTGCACGCAAAGCCGCTGCAGCTGGCTGCTCTTTGTTCTCTTCATTCAAAGTTACAATCCCGATCCTGCTTATATTTTGTGGTAGTGTATTTTATACAAAAGGCTGACATCCGAGAGCCAGTTTCCTCAAAGCTAAGACACCACAGCATAGCTGACGTAAGCTACGACACTTTATATAGAGAGCGCACCTTTAATTCTGGGTGACTTTTAAATAACCGTGCATCGTATAGCCGAGTCATCCGGAGATGACCCACCAATCCAACTGGTAAATTTAAAATAAGGACTGGTTATAGCTGGGCGATAAACCGAATTAATTCGATTTTATTTTTTCAATCGATATGAAAAAAATGTAATCTCCAAATCAAGTTTAATGTTTCAACCCGGTGCGTGTAATACACACAGTCACCACAACAAGCACATACAACAGGAGGACTGGCGCTGTTTCCTAAGCAGACTGCGGTCCGATCAAGAAGAAGAACATTGGTTTATGCCCATGCTTGTACCTGACGGACAGGTAACACAGACACACACGAGGGTTGGAGGTGGCAGAGGTCACGGACACAGAGCACGATATTGTTCAAAAAAAGGGAAGCGTGACTTCGGTGGTATGGACGTGGTTTGGATTTGTGAGGTCGGACGCGGAACAGACCGGCGTGTTGTGCAAACTCTGTAAAAAGACGGTGAAAACGAAGGGAAGTAGCACAACAAATCTTTTCCAGCACATCAAGCAACAGCACCTGCCAGAGTGGGAGCAATGTGTGAGGCGTTGCCTTACAAGCATTGACGCTCGCTCCATGAAAAAACCTCCACCAAAATCACAGCCGAGTGTTGCTGCGGCGTCTTCCAAAGGAAAGAGATGGAAGGACATTACTGACGCGGTGGCTTTTTACGTATTTAATAATTTCAAAAGTGATTATCTTTTAAAAATGTATCTGATGTTTTGGCATCAATAAAAATTCTAATGTTTAAGTGTGTGTTGTTTTTTTGTTTGTTTTTTTTACACGGGAAAGAAATCGAGATTTTAAAATGAAGAAATCAAGATTCAATGTTTTGGCTGCGTCGCCCAGCCCTAGGGCTGGTAAAAGTACTCATTCACCTTCGTCACAGTTAAAAGTGGAAAAGTACAGACTCTGAAGCGTACTCGTATATAACAGCCAAAAGGTGCTGTCTTTTTGTCTTTTGTTGCACAGCTAACAAAGCTAATATCCTATAATCACCACGTTCAGGTTAATGAATTCAAAGATCATTAAACCACGCCAACTTCAATCAATCAACGCAGAGATCAGTGAGAATGGCCTTTGTTTCAGGGCGAGTAACAGAACAACAAAGAATTATGATCAACACGGGAAAGGAGGAAATCAGTCTTGATGTTGAGAAGATCTGAGATATTCTGCTTCAACTCCCGCAGACACCATCAAGACAAAGTAAAACTTGCTCGTACCGTCTGTGTCAATCAGTTCACTTCACTCTGAAAGGTAAAAATGAGGAAACTCAGCAGCAAGAGGGTCAAAGGTCGACCCCAGATTATTTATTCTAATCACAGTCACATACTCGCACTTCAGATGGTCTTCATTAATTCAGCTCATATCCAATTGCTGGATTGCAAAAAAAAAAAAAGAGGAAAAAAAAATATCAGCTGCATTTTACAAATAAATGGTCCCTCCCTATCTGGGTTACAGCTAATTATTTTCAGGACCGGAGCATAAAAACCTTTTGTTCCTCTGAAATAATGCACTTAATATGAAGAAGCAGTCGCCCACGCATCCTGCATGTACTCGCAGGCTATCACGCTGCTCGTTCTGTCAGGTCCGCTTATACGTCGGAGCATAGTAATGAGCTTCGCCTGGTGGCTTTAAAAACCCTTCTGCCTGCCTCCTCTCGGACACAACCATCCGATTTTTATGTGGCCATAAAGCAAAGACTGCTCCTATCTTTTTTTTTTTCTTCTTTAATCATATTTAAAGCATTTTTGATTTATCGAAGATGCAGCTATAATAGATATATTTGCTTGAGAGAGAGGATCTGCTGCTGGATGAGCAGAGAGAAAGTGAGCAGCGGATCGCTTTTAAAGAATTAGGAGTGAACGTCTGCAAGCGGAGGTGCATGTCTTGTTGTCTCCAGGGCCGGCTTGTGACCAGACGGACTGATTGAGTGATTTAATTTGGATTTGTTTCTCTTGTCATCTGCAATATGCCCTGGAAGCCGTCTCTATGGTGACCGAGGAGCCCACACACCACCCGCAAATCAATCATTGATGAATCTGTTCAACAAATGAATCCTTACCACAAAGCCATCTGCAATTCTAGATATGAAATTGCGGATGATCTCCCTCGAACACCGGTGAAATGCTTGTATGGTGGGTCAATAGCACCACAGAGGAAGAAGACCACCTTAACTGATGCCAATAATCCTTTAGCTAAAAAGTGGAGGCTGTGAAATATGTGCGATATGAACTCTTGTGTGGGTCCCTTTGTAGCAATATTAGGAATGATAGCCGTGTCCTCTTGCAGATTAGCATTAGCCACACTTCTCCTGCTTTTATGTGGCTGAGATAAGAGGTGGTTGAAATGTTAGGGACGCATTTATGTGCAGGCGCCACGCCAATGCCACCGAGCTGCTGCAGGCTTGGTGCAAATAACACGACATACTGCTTGACTAGTAAACTAATAACAGGAGCCTATTTTGACAGCGAGAGGGGAAATTGATGTATTCTGATAAGGAAAACGGTGCTGCATCCTTGAAGGGATAGCTGAGGTTTACAGGTCGTGCCTTGGATAGATGTGTGTCAGCGTGTCCTCGGTGCACAGAGCTGAGGATGGTGGTCCGGAAATATCCCCTCTAACCAAATTAAAGCTTTATATCAATGTCCTCATCACTTGTAATATTTCCACCACTTCACTTTTGCTGTCACAGAGTCCTTTTCTTTTCACTCCACAGCTCAGCTGTTTGAATCACAGAATTTCTAGAACGGATTTTAAGGTGAGTGTCAATGAAGCGCCACTGTTGTCGGCTCTCGGCACCGAGGACACGCTGACACACGTCTGCCGGAGGTAAGACTCGCACGATGAATGAATACAGCTAGTGGCCATTTTAAGAAGCACTTCATTCTTGTCCATGCTGCGAAGCAACACGCGGCGCAAATAACCCCCGACACGAGGCCGTGACAGAGGTCGGCCTTTGCTTCAGCGCCTTAGAGTAGGCCGGGATCGTATTGAGCTGTCGCCAGAGCGCGCGCTCACCAACAGGAGCGGCTTTCAGGCCAATTAACTGATAAATGTTAGCCTGCAGGGAGCTGGCAGATAGAGAGATCAATGGAGCTGCATTGAGTCGAGCAGCGGAGGCTTGAGAGACCATCCCTCAACAAGGTTACAAGCCCCCGGGATGGGAAACATCGGCCTTAAATAAGTGACCTCGAGCAGGACGCCGACGTAACAAGAGATCTACATCTGAGACCGTGCAATAAACCAGTTCACGCCGAAACACTCCCAACACCACCACCAGCAGGTTATTTTTCCCCAGACAATTCCCACTTGATGTTTTGTCCCAAAGGCAGGGTCAGTGCTTTATGAGTCAAAGCGGTGGAGTCGCCGTAATCAGAAGCTGCACAAGAAAAGCAAAGAATTTCTGAGGTTAAGAGGGAATTATTCCTTTGATTTAATGATCTGTAACGTCTGTGAAAGCACAGAGGGATGAGCTGAATTCAAGGTCCGACCGGTGGCTCACACAGTGGGTGAAACTTCACTCACGCATCTCTCCCTCGCCAGCCATCCTTGAAACTTTTATCTTCCCCCTGACGAGCCACCATCAGTTATTTGGATAATTTCCTGCATGGATAAAGTGGCCGCTGATGAGATGAAACACAGTGATGCTAACAAACAGTAACAGGTTTGATTTGGTGTTTTATTCAGTGAGATATCAGAATATATTGAGTTATGTGCGAGAGCAATCCATCGT
This sequence comes from Aulostomus chinensis, assembly GCF_037954235.1. NCBI lineage: Eukaryota > Metazoa > Chordata > Actinopteri > Syngnathiformes > Aulostomidae > Aulostomus > Aulostomus chinensis. The sequence continues at coordinate 64,115,273 of NC_141320.1, read as the reverse complement.
CTTGTTAAATGAGTTCCAGATTAATCCCTGAAGATTAGATGGTTTATTTGAGCTAATCTATATTTTATGGAGTAGTAATTACTCTATATATCTGGAGCGAAATGTAGCAACTGCAAAGATAAAGTCACGTGACAATGGGACAGAGGGAAACATGTTCGTGCCCAAAGATCCATAAACACGTCTGAAACAGAGTGTGTTGTTGTAATTTGCTGTTCCAGAGAGGAGACACGCGGCCGCCTGTGCGACCCCTGACATGGCTGTCCTGTCTATTAAAGAATTAGATCCAAAAAACACATGCTAAAGCTTCACATCAAAGCTTGGTTCTGAAACATTCGTCTCTTCAATTGTGGCTGATTAGGGAACCTCGGGAGGCTGCGGGGAGGCAAACGTGCGCTGGGATGTAAATGAGATTACCTCTGTAGATGAGAAACAAACTAAGGAGAGGGATTAGGAATCGAAGGTGCACTTCTGTGGTTCTCCCCCTCTCGCCGTCTTCCTCCTCCTCCCTTCTCCTCTCCCTGCAGGAATCATGATATCACAGCTCATTTGGAGCCAATCACGTTCCAGTAAGTAACCTGCAGCCTGCAGCAAAGCCACACTGAGAATGAACTTTTCCATCATCTTGCATTAAGCAGATAAGCTCTTTTTTTTATTTAAAAAAAAAAGAATGATATTTGCAAGTTTGGAAGAATCTGTGTTTTTTATTTCAGATGTGAGAGAGGAAATGTGTGTCATTTCTAATTGAAGGTAATTGAAGTTTTTGAGGATAAAACCATATCAAACATAAATTATCATTCAAAGCAGAGGATATTCATGTATTAAAACAAGTCTGGAGGGGATCCTTAATTAAAATGCCACCCTATGACTAGTTGATAATCCATGTAGATACTTTAATTCATCTTATGAAGTGTAAATTTAAGGTTTTGAAAGTCTGATGCTCGGATAAAGCCCCGACACTCCCACTCTGCTAAAGACATGCAGTTCTTCTTCTCTCTCTTTTTTTTTTCTCTCAATTTATTTTTTCAATTATCCTCACACCAGTTATTAGAAATGTGATTCCATTTTTCACTTCATCACCAGGGCTCAGCATAACAGGATATATATATATATATATATATATATATATATATATATATATATATATATATATATATATATATAAATAAAAGATGCTTATTTTCCCGCGCACCTATATCCTCGTGTAGTCGCAGTTATTCTACAGCGTTTCCAATTCTCCTCCCACATCAAGGCGCCTCACAGAGACACTGCTTCCTGTAACAGCTGTAATCCATCACCGCACTAAAAGACATAGAGGCAACAGATGAAGTATTACTGGTCGTTGGCACATTACCTTTATTTTGCTCACTTTTAAACACTGGGAATAAACAATAGCTCGGGATAAAAAAAAAAAAAAAAATAGTCCCCAGCAGGCGTGTGAATATTAGTGTAGTAATGGCAGGTATGTTGCCTTCATTCATCTTCGGCTCGCCGCGTGGCGGTGTTGCCGTAGCATGGGCGCGATTCTTGCACGGAAGAAATAAATGGGAGAAAGAGCGCTTATGTTAAACTGACCAGAACTTTTTTTTTTGTGGTGGCTGTGAGCCCCAGTAAATCAAGAGTGCATGTTTATAATGTTAAAATATGAGTCGTCGCCGCCCACCCAGATATGAAATAATAGCAAAGCACAAGACTTTAGTGCACAGAATGATTACATTCGCCTTGTTGGGTTTTGAACGGCTGCAAAATACCACCCTTTTCTCTTAATTCAAGATAAAGTAATCAATTAATCAGGCAAATAATGTCAAAATGATTCTACAGTTGTCAAAAAAAAAAGATTAGTTAGCCATTAGCCAGCTGCCTAGCTTGCTAGCCGCATATAAATAAGCCATATTTCAGATGATCAATAATCCATTAGTGGAAATGACAAACCCTAAAAGGAATTGAAGAGATGCCAGATTGTTCCAATAATCTATGGCTTTTTTTTTTTCCAATGAGGCGAATAATCTCCAGCTCATTCTGTAATGATTAGTTGGCTGTTAGCTTGCTAGCTTGTTGATTAGCTGCTGTGGAATAAATAAAACATCAGTGGATAATTTCAGTCATTTCTATCATTCAGTTGTCAACCCTGCATTGTTTGCTTTTGGATGAATAAAGGAACTAACTGAAGTTCTGCCCCCCCCCCCCCCCCCCCACATTGTCAATAAATTTGATATTCTGATTGTTTTACAGCAGCAATTACTGGGCTAGCTTGCTCGTTAGCTGCTGTTCTATGGATAAATTAAATTTCTGAGCATGCTATCTGCATTTCAAAGCAATCGTCTTTATTCCAGACAACATCACTAACTGTAATTAAGCCTGTGGTTACCTTTTTCATGTGTGAGACTTCATAATATCTAATTCAGCCACTCCACTCACCTCATCAATATGAAGATTTCCCACACAAATAATCGATTCGGGGCATCATTTTAAAGCTTCACTAATCAATACCTTATATCACCAGCAGAACAAAAAAACCATGAACCACGTCAAAGTCACTCGGATCAGTTCTCCTCTGCTCCAGGGGGATGGAAAGCATCTTTCGACTCATTATTTTACCTCAGTGCCTACAGCTCTAATACCTATACATCTGCTTGGCTGCATTTGCCTTTCGTTTTCAGCGCGTCAGTCAGACGCCAAACATTAAATGAAGACGTCGTGTTGTGATTTATCAAAGCTTGAATGTGCTTTGTCCAGTCCAGTGAGCTCTTTCTCATAAAACCGTTCATATTTTCCCCCAGATAGGGAGCAGTTTTTGAGCGCTTTTAATTGGGTTGCACTTATAGATTTCCTCCAGAGTAGTTATTCTGTGTGGGCGGCACGGTGGTGCAGAGGTCAGCGCTGTCGCCTCACAGCAAGAAGGTTCCGGGTTCAAGCCCTGGCTGGATCACGGGGTCTTTCTGTGTGAGTCTCCATGTTCTCCCTGTGCCTGCGTGGGTTCTCTCCGGCTTCCTTCCACAATCCAAAGACATCAAGAGGGGACCAGGTTAATCCAGACTCTAAATTGACCGTAGGCGCGGCTGTGAGAGCCAGTGGTTGTCTGTCTATATGGGGCCTGGCAACCCGTCCAGGGTGAACCCGGCCTCTTTCCTGAAAGCTGGGATAGGCTCCCCCCCCACCCCCCCACCCCCCGCAACCCTTAACAGGATGAGCAGCAGAGGATGGATGGATGGATGGATGGTTACTCTGCTCATCACCAGGGAGCTGTTTTTGAACAAAATAAAACAGAGGCTGGCAGACGAGCATGATGGTTTGATGGAACAATAGTCGGCTGATTAAGGTGTTCACAATCATGGACGATAACAGGAGCTGCCTTCGACTCGTGGGAGATCAATGTGCTCACTCGTAACGAACAAAATTATTGATGTGGAGGGGTGGATAAGAAGGGGTAAATAAAAGCACACGAGGACAGGGCTGGGTAGGTCCTCACAACCATCTCTCACCATGATTTTAATCAAACCAGGAGAGATGATGAGCAGCGAGGAGCTAACGTCTATTTAGCACAAGCAGAGCGTTCGATACAACCCTTCCATTAAAGCAATCCTAAATAACTATTTGATGAGAACCTTTGTTCTTATCTGACATTTCCACCGGGCCCAGCGTTTACTCGGCGCATCACGTGTGGATGTGTGAATGAAAGGTTGCATAAGGAACTGACTTGTTCCAACAAAATCAATTTAACAGCCATTGTTGATGTGCCGCCATACTCGGCCCATTAGCTCGTGAAACGTGTCAGTGTTCAGGCTGCTGTCAGCTGGAGGACGAGGCTGCTGCCGTCAGACTGGGCCGAGTTCTGCAGCTTCAACAGAGATGTAAAGAAAACACGTCAAGAAATAATTCTGCAATTTACACTCCTCAACGCGTGTCTTCAATCCCCCTCCCCTTTCTCTGAAAGGGAACACAATATGGGTGAATAAGGTACACACAAAGCTGTCTCTCCTTTGAAGTGTTAGGTTGAGATGCATATTTCCAGAGTAGAAATCCGATCCAGGTAAGGTCAAAGGTCAAGCAGAAGATGACATCGTCACGCCAGAAAATGCTTCTGACCCTGCACCTCTGAAATCTGCGTCAATCCAATTTTTTGTGAACTACAAATCAATACAATCTGGGTAGTTTTATAATTTCAAGGAAACACACATTGGTCGTTGGAGGTAATCCATAAAACCAAAGCCGCGACGATATTTTCTCAATTTTCTCCAAATCAGCGCTAATTTGCAGACATTTTGCAGACGTCTGCGGACCCCCCCGGGGTAAAACAATCGTCTGCCTTGACAGGACTTTACTTTCATCTTGTGAGTGAAGCAGGTTGAAGCCAACTGCCACTCAACGCTGGCGGGGGAAAGCGTTAAATCACCACGAGCAGAGGGACGAATGCTCTGAAAGGAGGCCACGCCAGTGCACACCTGGATATTCCACCTCTCTCTCTCGCCCTCTCTTTCTTTGAATGAACACAATTTGAGATCATTTCCCATAATGAAATAAAGAGCATGGATATGCCATCAGTCTGAGCGCCGGTGACACTGAGGAAGTTGCAGACTAAGTGGTGGAGGGAGAGTTGGAACTTTTTGTTGTTGTTGTTTTGGTTATTTGACACATGATGAAGCAGACAGGCAGCGGTCAGAGGTCTGCGCCAAATGTAAAAACCCCACATTTTTATCTTTTCAACAAAGGATTCTGAGGCTGATCCGCGTGACAACGGCGGGTTGGACGGTTACGGCAAAGTATCGCTCCGATTATTGCTGAAAGACATTAATTACAACTAAAGTACACACTTGACTGACACGGCTGCCCACTTCATGAGCCCCATTATTGAAATCCCGCTCTAATGTATATATGTTTTCTATAATAGCCATTGGAGATGAAATAGCAGTCTGGTATAATTTCAACATTGCAAATGCAATTCAAGTTATTAAGTTCCTCTCACTGGCTCCACATGGGAACATCCTTCACGCTTCAAGAAATACTAAACTACCAGGAGGGTTTTACAGTCCAGCTTACACAACAGATAGCAACACTTCCCTATGATGCACGGTGGCTGTCAGCACAACTGCACACCACATATTTCCACCGAGGCGGGAGAGGAACGCCGTGTTCCAGCGCAGGAGGACAATCGACAAGATGGCAGGAAGACAGCGAGGAAGAGGAGACGGGAGGCCACAGGAGGATGGTGGATACGAGGCTGGACTCTCTTGTTATGCAGAGGGGGTTCTCTGCTAGTTTTGTGTGAGACATAAATCAATAATATCTTGAAGGTTAATTAAAAGGGAATATTCAAACCGTATTTTCCAAAAAACGTATAATTATTTCAATGATCTCGTTCAACATGTATTTGATGACTTGTAACAGAGGCGGGCTAACACTTCCCATCCGCAACCCTTCATTGTGCTAACTAGCGCCTCTCACGTCTGGGCTTCAGGGAGGAGAGACAATATGCACGCTAAAAAAAAAAGAAGAAAAAAGGATGGTGTTCCTTTAAACTGATTTGTTTCCAGAAGCGACTTACAGGAAGTGTGACCAACACATCCTGAGAGGCTCATTGCTTTCATTTATTTTGTTTTTATGTTTTATTCTTTTGCTGCAGTTCATGACCAGAGCAAATCTCATGGGAAATGTGCAACAACAACAAAAAGACAAGCATATCCAGGCGGATTTGCTAGCTGTGGACCACCTCAGTCCTAAAAAAATAAAATATATATATATAAATAAATCATAAAATCTGAGAAAGTAATAATAATAAAAAAAAAGATTTCCTTTAAAGAAAAGCTTTCTACTGTCCAACAGCTGTTCAACAAACTCAATTTCAACAATCAGTAACACCAAAATGCCTGAGGGCCTTCAGAGAAAAGCACCCTAATTAAAGCCACGTCTGAAAATATGCTGCAACAACATTTGTCTGGAGAAGTTTTTGTCTCCAGCTGCAGTCTCCTCGGGGACACTGAGGTCAATGTCTTTCCTGAATTCATAAGAAAACAATGCTCTTCGGTGTCATGAGGCTATGATTCCAGTCAAGCTCCGGTTCAGTCCAGAGGACCACTCCTGAGGAAACAGTCCCGTCCGTTGCATAACCGTGAATTATCACAATAAAAACAGAAGAAGAAGAAGAAGAAGAAAAGAAAGCCCACTGCTTTTATATTTGCAGCTTTGCAGAGCTCACATTTAGCGGAAAGTAGCTCGTACATCATCGTTAATGTGTTGCAGACTCGCCCTCTTGATCTCCACACAGAGTATATCATAGTCTTATCGTTACAAATGCCTCATTCACTGGGACCAACTGGATGTCCCCCTCTGATAAATGTATATTCCATCGCCATGTGAAGATAAATCGCCATGTCGGAGCTTCATATTTGAGTACACTTTGCATGCAGTGCGGAACACTGTCGCGGAATATTAACACGGATGTAAGCGGAGAGTGCCGGCGTGCTACTGGAGATGAAAGCTCCTCGCTGGAAGGAGTACATGTGTCACTGCTGCCAGTGCACGTGAGACCAGGCTCAACATCTTGTGTCAAAGCACGCCCGCTAAAATGGTTGTTTCCTCATATGAGGTGACAAGGAAAGTCGAGAAGAAAAAAATCTGGCGGGGGAAGTGACCTCGGGAATCTCCCTGAATCCTCTATTAGGCGCTCAGTGAGTGTGGTGACCTCCGTTTCTGTGCCTGGTGCAAGGCGAGGAGAGCCAGGCGTCCTCGTTGCCACCCAGCAACATGCGTGTCCCTCTAAGGGGGGTCCTTGGTGAGGCCACATGTTCACATGACCAGCGCAGGATTACACGCTTCCATTAGCTCCAATATGGCCATGAACAGGACACAGCAGCACCAGGGGACTCTTCCTGGAGATCGCCAATAATCCAGCCTCTCCATCGGGCGCCAGGGCGTCAGAGGAAAAGGGTCTTTTGAAGGTCATCAACCAAAAATTGTTTTCATTCGGGAAAATGTGCTGCATTGCTGCATTCTTCGTTCTTCCGTCAGCTGTAAAATGACAAATGACCGTGTCACTCAATCCATCTGCTACCAACTCAGCTTGAATTATTAACGTGTCCCAGAGTCCTCGCATCTTCTTTGCAGCGCGATGACATCAGGCTTTGAGATGGCGCAGAGATCCTCGGACAGAGACACCAACAGCACAAATGTTCTCATGAATATTTCACGTCCGCTGCCATTTTTTATCTATTTTTTTTGGCTCTCTAATCAACCTCTCACCAGAGGATCTTCCCTCCTGCTACTTCGGTAAACACCGACTCCCCCGCAGCACCGAGGCCACGCATCAGCACTGTACACATGACAGCTAATAGCTGGTCAAGCCATGAGACACGCCCTGCACTCACAATACAGCCATTTAATTGTACTCTTTGTTTGCTTTTAAGCCTCCGCCACAAAGATGTATTTTCACATTGCTGAAGCAAGCACGGGGCGCCCGGGCCGAGCCTGGACCATGTGAGCTTCATACTGTTCCATAATTATTTACAATTATGCCTCCATCCGTCTAATGAGAGACAAGTATACGTTTGTAACTGCTAATTCAATGTGAGCAACGTGTTTCCAGCGGCAGGTCAAGAGAGAATGGGCAGCAGGCGTGTTCAAGCGCAGATAAAAAGCTCATGAAACTGTTTTCCACTCTGTTTCAGGGATAAGAGGTAAAAACTGTCAGTTCTCTGTCACAAACATACGCCTCTCCGTGGAAGCCCATTTCCTTTAACATGAAAGAGAAACAAAAGATGAAAACCTGGCCTTGATAAAGTGTGAGGGGGAAAAAGTCACAATTGTTATTTGAAAAAGTTACCTTTGTCTCATTACTGTGGGAATTTATACCCATCATTACCTTAAAACTTCAATTTCTGTCTCAGAATTATTGATCAGTCTCATATTCATCACGACTTCTTAGCTCCTGAGTTTTTTTATAGTCTCAGTTCTACCTCATCTTCATAACTCTCTCAAAATGATGACTTTTTATTTCGTAATTGAGACACTGTATTTCATAAACTCAGCTTCATCTGATAATTCCAACTCCCCGTCTCATCATTTGTGCTCATCCTGGAGTGGCTTTATGATCAAGGCTAAGCTTTTCTGTTCCACTGCTTTCACTGCTGCGGATGAGCTTCCAAACATATCAGATATTAAAGATCCCTTGCAAACACAGCGCTGCTGACAACAGAGCTCTCATCACCAACGATTAGTCCTCCAACTCTTCAGCAGTGAAACTGGAAACAAGCAATAATAATTTGCAGCAGTGCAACACGCTGCTTCTGATATTTTTAGATCCTTCTCTGCTTTGCTTAGATACCGCTATTTTCCCTCCTGAATGCAAGTAATCCTCCTCACCTTGCAGTCTGAAAATAAACTACTTTGTAGGTAAACACTAGCTCTGTTTAGCTTAGCGCCGCTGTGCAAAATCATAATGTTTCCCATCCAGATCACACTGGCTCGGATGCCAATTGGTATCCACGTTGGCAAATGCCATTTCTATTAAATTTAGTCACAGTGGTGCGCTTTGCCCCCCTGCTTTGTAGCAGTGTTTGCACTTTGTCCTAATAGAGCAAAAAGAGCACCCCTTGTCTGGGCAATTTAAAAAAGCAATTTGTTCTCTTTCTCCCTCTGTTTGCTTTTACTGTGTTCTGGCCCAGTGCACTGGGAACAAGCTAACCTTACATAAATTACTCCGAGTGCCTATGAAAATGTCAACAAGAAGTGGCTAACTCTCCTCTTCCCATGACGACGCGTGTGTGTGAGGGGAAACGCGCGTGTGTGTGTGTGTGTGTGGTAGTTTATAGGTGTTACCACAGTGTTGGTATGCATGTGTGAGAGGCGTCAGCTCGGTGGCCCTGCTCGCTGCTGACGAGGATGGATGGATGAATATGAACATCTCTTTCACGCTCCTTTCACCGTGACCGGGCTGATTCATCTGTCTGAGATGGCGCTGTCATTTGGCTTGTCTGATGTGCACTCCATCCAGTGGCGCTGATGGATCATTCCTGAGCCCCCCTCCTGTCTGTGACTACATCTGAGACTTTATGTTCCGCTTGGTCATCTCCTAAAATGCTACTCTGGCCGCGAGTGTGGCTGCATGAGAGCCTCGGTGGTACATAAATGTGCATTTGTCAACACGAGTGGACAGCCAGCTTCTCCTACAATTGCATTCTTCATTGAGACAAGTGGTGTTTTTCAAAAACAAGTGTGGAAAAACAAGTGCAAAAATGTGATCTCACGCTGCTTTTTCCTTCACTACAAATGGTTCCTCTCAGCAGGCGGGCACCTTCTCACCCCTGTCACCTGCTGTTTTCTCCCACAAACTGCCTCTTAAGCTGCTTTTATCTGTCGTCTCCGTTTAGGCGGCTACTCACATACATAAACCTCCCTTCACACTTTGTTTCACTTAGTTTTAATCCTGTGCCAGTGAAGGACAAAGGCCGCGTCCAGATGGGAATTAAAAACATCAATATGCTCCTTGGTGAGCTGATGGGTTTGTCCTGTTGTCTGTCATGCTTCTAGTTCACTTCATTATACAGACGCAACAGGTGAGAAGGAGCCAGGAATGCAGGTGAATGTAGCCAGGTGATACTCCTCCTACTCAGCCGGGAAGTACTTCCAAAGCCCTGAGAGCCGAGATTCAGAGTTCAGCACCAAGGAGAGCTCCTGATGTACTTCAAAAAAACCTTGGCTCCAGCTGAAGTTCTGAGCCACAGCGCATCAATGGCACTGCCTGATCTGTGTTCAGGAAAATGTAACGGAACATTTATCCATCACTTTCGTCACCACGGTAACACGACACCTCTGGCCCTATGTTTCTGACTAATTTACAGCGGCAAACACTTGCACGCCGGACCCACCGGAGCGACACAATTTATCCAAATTTAATCAGAATATAGATTAAATGGCACGAAGGTGTGATATTGGAGAATATTGATTTGAAATGAACAAATTAACACAACCACGCCAGCCAAACAACATTAACTTTGTTTAAACAGTCATCACCCATGTCAACAATGGCCGGCTAGTGCTGCCTTGCTCACATCATTGGGTCAAATCCTACAGAAACGCAGTATTTTTAAAGTAATTTTCAGGTATTAAGTACAAAGACTGTTCACAATTGGGATAAATGACCGAATACGCTGTGCTGTGCTCAACACACCTTCAGCAATTCATATAGAAAATGGGATTAGGTTTAAAGTAGTAAAACTAAACCAGTTTTAACCCCAGATTATAGAGATTCCTAATGATCCTGCAGCAACAGTCGAGTAAATACCTGATAAGCCCGTCGCTGGCGTTCAAACGTAAACCTGCTCACACATCAGTCAGGTGTCTTAATCCCGTACGCTGCTGAATTATGTATCTGACCTTTGTTTTTGAGGCTCAACAAAAGAATCTTTGTTCCGCCTCAAAGCTCACGTACGGATGTGAGAGGGAGAATCGTCTACATTCTCAGCCTGCGCCCGTCAGGAGTCATTTGACTGCAACGCACGCCGTCTCAAAACCTCTCAATCAGCTGAGAAGAAGAGGAGAAGAAAACCAATTTCTTTAAACAAAGAGACTGTAATTCTCCCATATTGGTGAGTAATGGGCCGGATGTTTTGGTTTCTATGTGGACGTTTAAAAGAAGAGCCATCAACGGCAAAATATAGCAGCGCAGGCCAAGACTGACACCAGCAGCTCTTTTCTGAGACAAGAGTTGTAATTACAGTCTTATCTACTATTCCAAGCAATTAGTGAAATGGAGGGGAACCAGTGCCCACACACACACACACACACACACACACACACACACACACATATAGAGACATAATCTACATAATCACCACAGGGTCAAAGAGGCGGTGTGTGAGCTCCTCTGTCTTTAACCGAGTGTGTGAATGATTTAACCTGTGTGACCACAGACGGGGCACCTCTGCAAATGACAGTATGATGGTCTGCACAAGCGCTCTTGAATTACAGGCCTAATTGGGTTGGTGGGGACAGAGGGGCCACTCGTGATGGTCCCAGAGGGAGGAGAGGATGCATAACCTCGGCTTCACCCTCGCGGGCAAACACACCGTGTTATTTGGTAAAGGCAGAGTGTGATGACCACTTCAACGCTGTATTTATCTTTGAAAAACAAAGTACAAACAAGCAACTTCAATCCAATCATTTCTATGCAGTAAATTCAATTGCAGACGTTAGGAGGCAGATGTTGCTTTTCAGATGAAATTTCACTGTTTCTGCCTCTGTTTTAACTGGGTACTGAACATAAAGCCCAAACCTCAAAATTAAGTGTGATGACTGCTCACATGAGACTCTGGGGCCTTTTTATTCAGCATTAGTCCTGTTTTTTTTTAACTGTCTTTAGGCTACAAACATCCAAATGCGCCAAAAAGGAAGCATCATATATTGTAAGACACACGTTTTACATATCTGTATTACTTTTAAATGATTAGGAAAAGTTCCAAGCCCGGAAACCATTAATGGTTAGCAAATGAGATGATTTTTGGTACAAAAATATCCCTCTGATCATCTGTTTTACACTAAACAGAATTGCAGAGGACTTCTGATCAGGAACTTGTGAGAAGACTCTTTATTGGTCCTTAACCAAGTGAGAAGTTCACCAACGTCTCACCCAAACATCTTTTATTGCAGCTACAAAAGTCATAAAGAATGGATGGCAGGAAGCTCCGTCAACTTGCTGAATATTTAAATCCGCGAGGCTTCAATCCAGACGTCAGGTGTGGCAAACCCAACTCAAATATTGGCACAATTATCCTTCAGTGTGGGTGCAAAAGGAGCTAAAGGGTGCACTGGAGCGAAGGAAACTGTAAAATTAACATCTGGCGAGAGTACGACACTACTTAAAAACGCAGGTTTTTCAAGGCTGACAGGAACAAATCCCACTCTCCCAACTGGCCAGCGAGAGACTCAATCTATAACCTACGGTCGCGAAAGGTGTGAAGCCTCCACCCACCAAAGCTGCTGCGGTGAAGCAGAAAATTCCGCTCCAAACATTTGACTCCTTGAATACTGCTTTTATTTTTGGAATCTGTGAAGAATAAAGCATAACACAAGTGCACGAATTCACCACTCAGCCTACAGTACTTTCTCCACCAAACAGATGAGATCGTGGCCGTGGTGAAAATGTCTTACATTAAGAGCTCTTTTCATCTCTCACGTCCATCCTTTCCACTTGAGACGCAGTGAAAAGGGGGAGGGGTCGCCTTGGCTTTGTGATGATGATGTTAGACGCTAAAACGCTTCACTAAGAGCATCTGTCAGATCAGATGACAGCAAACACGCTAATTGGACGATGTCAAACTCAGCAATTATTACTGTATGTCTGTAACAAACATTTTTGAAGGAAAATAAATTCCGTTTTTCTTTTTGTAAAACTACACCAGCCAAATGCCTCAGACGCGCGCACACAGCAGGACACAAAGGTTCACTGGGCAAGTTCATAAACAAAATTGAGCTCTTGGAAGTGTGTGTGTGTGTCTGTCTCCCGGGTACTGATGTGTGTGCTAACCACTGCCGGCATTTCCCCCTCACTTCCAATCGTCGCTCAGGTAATTGGATCCTCCCGCTGAGCGCACGGCGTCCTCCTGCGACACACAGAGAGTGTGTTTACATCGCCACATGTCGGTCAGTCGGGTGGCCTTCGTTGAAAAGAGTGGGGGAAAAAAAGAGAGGGTGTTTTGGCTCGTGTGTGAGGATGCACCAGAGCGTGAAGATGATTACTTGCAATGATAGTGCTTCGGCTGTTGACTCCACACCACGGGAAGCAAGAGTCCACACTTGACAGGCCGCCGCCACCGTATTTGAAGGTGTTTTAAAACACAGAGTCCAAGTATGACTCTGCTCTTATTTGTTGCATGACAGGTTAGAAACACGGCTGCAAAAGCTTCACCGCAAGTGATCAAACAACTCCGGGTCCTATCGCAGGTTAAATTGGTCATCTCTGGCTGCAGAGCTTATTCTTCATCAATTATTGGACTTCCTCGCCGTAATGCTGTTTAATCTCTCTGACAAGAGGGGAGAGGGAGTAAACCTGAGGGGAGCCGCTCCACCAAATGACAGGCAGCGACGCACCGTCTCATATTGGGGGCTCGCTGTGATTTCTGACTCTTTCAGGTGAGAAATCACCACAGGGAATTGTCAGCTCGTCCACTCGACGTGTAAAATCGTACTTATTTAGCCCAAAAGTCACAGTTTGCCTCATGAGTTTTTTTGCAGAAATACAGTTTAACTGGGAAAACAAATGGCAGAGACTCTACGTCAAAGGAAGTCGTAGAATATCCACACATCTGCAGGACTTGGAGGGCTACATCCTATTTGATGAAACCAGAATAAAACACATTCTGTGACCTGTTTCCATTCCTGCCACATAAAGGAAACACTGATGCTGAGTTACATCAGTATAAATGAGGCACAAACAGCACTAATAACCTTGAAATCCAATGCCACAAAAAGCTCTCCTTCTTTAGCAGCCCAAAATCTCAGTAAATCGGCCTCTTCAAACCATTTGTAGAGCATCTTTCAAACTACCCAATTATTTACTCTGTGAGAGCGTATCCCTCCACCAAGGCCATATGACATCATCAGATCCAGCTCCCTTCCAATAGCCGTTTGATCCTCAGCTTAAGTTCCGTGTCATCAAAATGCATCAACAGACCCACAAACCCAGACCATCTTCCCTGCAACGTTCCAGTAGCTAAAAATAAGCCCTCAGCTCTCTTTAAAGTTCTCCGTATGTCTCCATTTTCTTAATGAATCAACTGATTTAAATGCATAGCTCGATCCACAATGCTTTAATTAACCATTTATTGTTAATTGCGGGAGTTAATGGGGCAGAATGAAGACTTCGGAGGTGCAAAATCGAATAAATTATAACGTGCGGTAGAAAAAGCAAACACACGGACGGGCGTGGAGACGCTTTCATACATTCTAATCTCAAATTTGTTCATTTGATGGCAACATGCATGTTGATATCTCAGCGTTTCATTTTCTCTTCTGTGAGATTAAGTATTGATTTGCACTGTAATTAAAATTTCAATAACAATAATGCGAGCCCCACTGTGTTGTGAGTGGCTACATTCCTGTTCACCAAATTTTGATAATCATTTGACCGGCTGCTTTAGATTCTGCAAGTCTGTCACACAGCGTTTGCAAACATACTCAAAAAACAGGAAGTCGACCCCCGCGCAGTTCTCAAGAGCCACTTCTCCAAAAAAAGGACTTACTTACAACAGGACGACAAAAACAAAGCAAACATGACAAAATATGTGGCTAATCCGGCACTAATTGTTCCAAATAGCAGACATTACACTTGATCCAATGACAGCCGCTGAATACCCAGCAAACACACCCAGTTCTCTGTCAATAGAAGGCAACCGCAGCAACGTACAAAAGGCCGATCTCTGCATGCGGCGCACACATCGCCCTTCCTGTGTATAATTAATAGAAACACTCATTTCTAGCTAAGAAAGGTAATTAAAAGTAAACACCCTTGTTGTGCTGCTTCTGATCCTTTCGTCAAATACCATCTCATATGCAAAAACACACACGTTCAGGCCTCCAACCCACTTATCGGTGGCGGCGGCACCCCGTGGAGAGGCATCAGCGCGGCAGCTGGCATCGCCCTGGGCTCCGGGACTCCAAGCGCCGTGTTTGAGACTCACTGCCCGGGGGCCCTGCCACCAGGAGCTGTCACTCAGGGCCACAGGGGAGGGGCTTCGTAGCAAACATGGAAGATGATGTCACTGGGATAACACCCCCATTAGGGGAGCGGCATCAGAAACACACATTTTAGAAGCAGAGAGCAGGAAGTTGAATATTTTACTGAACTGGAAGGTGAACTATGAAAGTCTCCATTTTCAATGTCACTTTCTGTCCCTGAAGAGCCCAGAAGAGACACTCCGGCTGCGAGAGAAGCTGCTAAAACATGCAGTGAAGGAATCATGAGGTCTCTATCAATCTTTCATCGTCTTGTCATACGTTTTAAAAAAGTATTCTCAAATATTGATGTCGGAAAAAAAAGTCCTGCAGGGTGAGAGGATTCTGTCTCTTCATTTCCTCCCCTTTATTTTGTTTTCACCCCGCCCCCCCAACGAACCCTGCTTGGTCGCATTCCATTTAGCCCAGTGAAGGAAGCTGGCAACCTTGGAGGCGCCATAGAAACACGACTTCACCTGTGCATCTACACACTTTTACTTCTACCTAACAACGCCGGAATACATTTCCTTTCACCTTCATCGAACGAATTATTCATTTTTACACCAACAGCGTGTACGTACAGTGTGTTCATTGTCAAAAACCAGTGTTGTTGACGATATTAGCTGACGCACTCCCTGACACTTTATGATAATTTGGCACCGCGGCTGTTTTTAAAGCTTCCGTCAGTGTCAGACGCTTGAGCTCATATTCAGAGGTTACACTCGTGCTTGTTGATAACGAGTGTGTGTGTGTGTGTCTATACAGTGGGAGTAGCATTTACAGCCATTATAGAACAAGCCATATCCAGGGAAAGCCTGAAATTTATGTGACAAATAGATTTTTAACCTAAGCATGACCCCAGGCAGCATTTCTAGCCACACATGCTACATTAACCTTGTCACAGCAGCGGAGTAATGTTTGATGTAGAAAGCGCAGTCAACACAATGCCAATTAAATCGAGGAATAACACAAAAGATTGAATCCTGACATTGGATAGCTTTGTTATGTTGAAAGAGACACAAGAGGAAAAACACATCTTCTTGCACAACGAGGGATGATGGAGAACATGTGGCACAATAGTTAACACCTGAAGTAGCAGCTTTCAGTGAGGCTCTTCAGAGACGACGTTACGCTAACACCACTGCTTTTACGCTCCTCGCTAATGAGAAAAAAAAAGAAAGATACTTCAGTACAATCTCACCTTTGTGACAATATTCTAATATTCATCCCATTAAGCACATATCCTGACTGAGAGGCACTGCTTGAACGTGTGAAGTTTTCTGATTCTAGTCACATGACTGAGCAGCGGTGAACCTTTACACATCTTGTCGTCAGCCTACGACGTCCTCCCGGAGATTTCACAGCGTTTTACAGCAGTCAGACTGCTTTACGACACAACTCGGCCTCTCACGAATGTCACAAACCCAGCTCAAAGCACAGTGCTTTATACTTATATGATATATCTATATAAACAGAGCCAAACAGTGGATATACTACAAAACATTTACAGTAAGAACGTTGTCTTATTCAGCCACCAACAGGATCAGAAACCCTTCCTATACTGGTAAAACAAGCAGGATCACGGAACTACAAACACCCCTTTTATTCCATGTCAATTGTCAGCCCTGCTACTGTCAGTTATGAGTAATACTGCATCTTTGCTGCTCTAAAACGGTAAATCAAACCTACACAGGAAGTTGCTCTGAACTTCTCCTGCCCTCTCCGGAAATATGAATGTTTTCCTATTGTACGAGAGAACCAATAAAAAGGTGAACGCGACTGTGAAAATGATATGATAAAATGTATCAATTCATTCAACAAATAATGGACTTTTTCAAACTCCGATCCAGAGAGAGTTCCGCTATCACAATGAGGGTTGTTTTTGGTTTTTTTTTGTAAAAATTCCTTTAATTTGTCCTTTTCTTTCCGTATTTTGCAGAATTCTTCTCTCAGCGTTTCTGTGGATCCCGTGAGGAGTTCATCTTTGTAGTCCCTCTCTGGCTCTGAACAGACAACAAGACAAATAATCTCAACGATTAAAACCCACAAAGCTATAAATCATCGCCAATCCTGCACAGGCTGATCTCAAACTGGCAGGCGCCGTGCGTCATCATGCCACAACAGTACGTGACAATTACTTAACCTTGGTCTTTCATTATCTACTTGACAGATAAAGCTGCTTCACCAGGAGACCAAAGAAGAGAGGAATCAGAGCGCCGTCCTCCTGTCGGCTCCAGCTCTCCACCAGTAAGAGCAGCAGCTGGACATTCCCCAGAGGGCACTGGTATCAGCCTATCAGGGTTGTTAGGCACCTTCTTCGCGCCCTTCCGAGTGGCGAGGGCCATCACACCTGTCAGCCCGCCGCCATCTACACTAACAGCCTCGTAGCAAAATAGCTTCCATACAGCCTCCGCAGCCTCGGCGTGGGCAGGTGAAGGCTCGGTCAGTAAAAGATCTGGACTCAGGGAGGAATGATGTGTTGCTTTCATTAGTTTGCTGTGAGAGCAGCTTTTCTCTCTGATATGAGCATCGGAGATGTTTTAATATGGTTTTATCACCTGGGTTAGCTTTCATGCATCAGAAAAACCATTAAATATTTCATCATGACATGCACAGTAATGACCAGAGGTAACCTTTACTCTGTGTTCAGACACCAAGTGTTTATTCTTCATAAGCACCCTTCGGCGAGTGTTTGTTTTTTTCTATTGGTTTGTCTGTATTTATGCCCTGTGAAACCAAAGCAGACTAAATAGACAATGAGACAAATGGATCAATTTAAATTCGGAATGTTCTTTTACTCAATCACCTGAAATGTTAGCGTAGCCACAGCTCTTGCAGTTGATTGTTCAAATAGCATGTTTCACAAAGAATTTCTGTCAGAAAGACGCTCTGGCACAAAGCCTTCCGGGCCAACTTCTTTGTGAACATCTCCATTTTTATTTTCCGCAGCTGGTCTATTTTTTTCCTCATCGTGTAATGGTGTGGTCCTCCAGGCTTTCAAAACAACAGAATCTCCACAGAAACGGCAAAGTTTGTGCTGCGGGGCGGCCAGAACACACAGAGGTTCAGCGTAACCCATCACAAGAGAAGCAAGAAAAACGAGGGTTCACATGCATACTGGCATCTGTAGCTGCGAGTGCTACTTCGAAATAGCCTCCATTAATAATTCATCTAATATCTAGTGAGTCAAATAAGTCCCTGATAAGTAAGCGGCTTTTATTTTAACAGGTGGGAAGCACTTGTCTGCCACAAACGGCGAGAGTGTGCGCGCAGTCCTTGCATTTGACTGCTAACCTTGATTGGGGGGAGTGATGAAGGTTGCCCCGGCCTCCCCTGAGGGTCACCGACATATCTCACAGCAACACAATCCCAGAGTCTGTGGGGCGCTTTGATTTATCACCAACCTAATTAGGTCACCCGAGGCTAAGATTCATTTGACAGGAAGCGGAATCAGAAGTGCAACACTCACCCGCTTCCATGCCTGCACCCCCTACCATCCATGCTAATAATACACATTAGCTCTTGGTCCGCTGACCTCTTCTGGCTATAGTCATAATATATGGAGATCTCACCCATACATATGGAGAGCTATGCTAATTGCCGTTGTAAGCTCCACAATTACAGCATTTGGTGTCGACGACTGCTACAAATTACTGCAGTGCAGCTCCAGTAATGACCCTTGCCGTGGGGGGAGTCGCCTTGATATCGCTGAGCTGAAGAATTCATCCAGGCAGGTGGAGCATATGGACTCTGCAAGACGAGCGGCGTCAGTATAAGAACAGAAAGAAGCTAAACGACCGTTCGATCATCTCATTTGTGCTGCTTATCCGAGTGTGTGCAAGATGATTTGTTATTCAAGAAGGCCAGAAAGAAAGAGCCTTGACAAAGCAACACATCCTGATGAGCGTTGTCTTGAAGACGGGTGTGTTCACTGCACCCCTGTTGCCACGTGTGACACATATGTGAGGCTGCCAGGTGATTCAGCCCTCCGTGGAGCAGCGGCTGATCATTGCAGCCATCAATAACCCTGCCAGGGCCTCAGAATAGTGTGATTGTGTTCCACCACATGGACACCTGCCGCTCATTCTGACCAAGACCCATTTGTGTGTGTGTGTGTGTGTGTGTGTGTGTGTGTGTGTGTGTGTAACAGATCCGGATACACATTTGTAGCCTCTGTAGGAGTCCTTGATTTTTGCTGCGAGCCACATCGAGCCACTGCTGTGCTGCATGGCTGTGATAGAGGATTGTGTCTGTAATTATTATCTATCAAACAAGGATTTAAAGCCGCGCTAGGCAACCATCCACCGTGGCAGCTTGTGGTGGGAGGCGACCGTGTGAGCCGCTTCCACTTAAATACCCAGAAGATTTAAGATATTATCAACCTGGTCAGTGTGATTACTGACAGCTTCTCTGCAGCTACTACTTTGATATTTCGACAGATTGTTGATTAATCATCCGATTATTTTCTGTATGTATCATTTTGTCTATGAAGACCAACAAGGTGGCGAGACAATTTAAACCATTTTCAGCAGAGAAATGATTCAAACTGATGATTAGAATTGTCACTCCCTTCATCTCGGGCTAAAACATCAGCTCTTTCACCTCAGTCAAACCTGATCCAAGCATCATCCGTCGAATTAAAGCAAAATGTTCAAATGTCAAGCAGAGACACACGACAGCTCAAGCTTCACTTAATGAATGTTGATCATGCTGATGTGCTTGAGTTGCATTTTCCAAGCAACTTTCTTCAAATTCTGGAACTGAAATTCTATTTGTAGCACTGAGGTTTTCATTTTCTGTCAGCTGATTCCAAAAATAATTTGGCAACTGTTTATCTGACACCAAAGAGTTCTTTAAAACCATAATTAGCCTCCCTTGTTGGCGCTCGAAACATCAGAGATAACGAAGCAAATGATGAATAAATGATAATATACTGTATATGCAAATGTCTCAGCGACCCCTGACTCAGGTTCTAAACTAACGTGTGTGCAGCTGGAACAAAGCCAGAGAAAAAAGGTAAATCTTTCAAAGCCCCCCTTGGGGAGTTGTGATTTGGATGACACGCGAGGAATACAGACCACCGAGACGCTACCGAGCAAGCCTCATCGCTCTTCCTCCCCACCAGCCTTCCCTTTAATCACCACCCTCAGATGCCAACTTCCTTTGCTCTGGTGCAGACCTGGGTGGGCCAACATAGCTCCCGATGAGGGGTGGGGGTGGGGGGCAACATGAGACACATGGACACCCACTGCAGGTGGCGGAGCCGCCACAGGAGAGTTGACACCACCTTATCAACTTCTTTTTGAATCGCTCGCCTGTAAAGCCCCAGAGAAAACACACGAACGAATAGGAAAAAATAATGGAGAGGAATATAATCGCTGTCAGGAGGCGGTGAAGACGTGTTTGACCACATGATTCTGCCTTGGTTAGCCCCAGAGACACGAGCGCTAACTAGCTAGCTCCCTGATGTATTATTCACAAACCTTTTAACGGACATTTGCAGGGTTGGGAAAAGTGGAACAAAAACGCAGCACGGAACCTTTGTTTCACACACCCATGGCCGTATTTCAACCACGATTCTGGCTGCCAAAAAAAAGTTTTGTGTATGCTGGTCTCATTGTGTTGACAGGCAATTGTGTTAGTGCTTGTCTTTGTCTACAGTTGCTTGAGTATTCAGAGTAGCTGTCGAGATAAATGAGGGTATGTTTCACCATCTCAGAGCCAGAGCGGGGTACGCCGAAATGTACGCTGATGTGTTTTTTTTTCCCCCCTCCCTTTCTACCTCTCTCCGAACATTTGATGAAAACATGCCGGACTCTTTAGATTATGCATGCTTTCAGTGATTTAAGCACATCTTGTGCCTGTGAGAGAAATAATTCAAATAATTCCCATTCATAGGCAAAGAAATGCTGATACAAATCAAAGAACAAATGAATAATTATGAGTGTTCTCTTGAACCCACATAAAGCTTTTAACTTTTGCAGGTAGAATTATATAAAGTAAACATATCAATTCTTTACATTTTAAAGCCATACTTTGCACAAAAAGTGTCTTTTTGCCTTGCAAGTACTCACTAAAAGGTGTCTAGTGCACACAAAGGAGTTTAGTACTACCACAGAGTAGTTGGTCACCATTAGCTAATGAGCTAAATGTACACGGCCGGCCCTTCCTGCATTGTTGAGTCACAAAGAAGTGACATGAGAGGGAAAAAAACAACTCCTTCATGAGCCGCACACACCTAATTTTGAGTATTTTCAGTCCAAAATGTTTCGGTGAAGGAGCTTATAGTGAAGTGTGACTTTAAAATCTTTTTTTTAATTTAAGGTTTAAACATCTCCGTAGGTTTTTGTATAAGTTCAAAGCCATAGTGAAGTTGCTTTCCAATCAGCGACTCAGGAGAAAGTTGGAGAAAAGCAACACTTTTAAGCCTCCAGTGGAATTTACATGTCTAAAAGCATCAGTCAATGTTAATGTCCTTAGTTCAAACATTAGCATTAGTAGCATTTCTGACTCTTGGCCCCTCCATTTTCCATGCTGGCGCTCTAGCGTCCCATTCCTCACATTAACGACGTGACACCCTCATAGTTTAATCTAATAAGGATGAATCACTTGATTGATATGATGCTGTCAGGAGGACGACTCCTTATGCTGCGACGGCTAATTCAATACCAGGTACCAAGAGTGCTTTTGTTTGAAAGCTTGAGTGTCGGTGGGAGGAGGAGAAGGAGGAGGGGGCTTCACTCTATGTGTGACTTTGGGAGACATCTGACTTTGCACTGTCCTTTGTGGCGTCCGTAGCTGTCAGGGAAAAAACGACAGACGCTTATCTCCTCCTGTCTGCCGGCTTATCTACTGCTCACCTACACATCGATGGCAAATCAATGGGAAGCCTTCAGTGCGCCGTCAATATAACAAATGACCGATTCAAACTAGCACTTAAGAGCCAAGGAAGGAAGCCGTCACATACAACCGCGGCGGCCCCGGCGGCTGAACGCTGACAAAAAAGTGTCAGTTCAGCCTCCACGCGGGCAGATGCACATCCAGGTGCGGCAGCTTCTAATCTCATGTGACAAATGCTTGAGGTCATGGAAGGAGACGACCCCGAGGGCGACGGGGAACATGTTGAGTCCATCACACGCAATGAGAGATGAATGTTCAAACATTTGCCCGTTTTAATCCTGGTGCCTGTACTTCGCTTCCTGGTTTGTACCCCTTCTGTTTCTTCTTCGGGCATGAAATGTGGCCTCTCTAATTATTTCCTGATGTTTTGTTTCAGTCGTTTTACGAAGCCGTGCAGTTTTTTTTGCCAACAAACTGGATCAAATTCCCCTCATGGAAATGCCAAAGACCCCAACAGGGAAAGCCAATTTCCCCAAACCTCTCCGCTGATGTCACTACACACCTCCAACTTTCCACTCTCGTTCTGTCTACCGCAACAGCTGATTTTCTTTCCACTGTCAAAAATCGCTATGTCCTCGTTTACCGCAGCAGCATTCGCCGCATCGTTTCCTCCTCACAAAGTCAGAGCTCGTCGCCGTTGACCTTGTACGTCTTCTGAGCAGAGACGAGCAGAGAGCTTCGACACTCCGGCTGAGGGCTCAATCAATACAATACCTGGGGATCAGAAAATGGTGAGTGGTTTTATCCCCCCAGCAGCAGAGGTGATCTTGAAATTGTACCTTTTCTTTCCAGGAGATTTTACTTTACAAGCAGGGCATCCAGAAACATACGTCAGAGCGGCGAAAAGGTGGGGAACTCAACGCTGGGTGGGTTTCAATGACACTGAGCTGTGGACTATCATGTATCATTCTGTAAGCGACTCACTCCTCCTCCTATCTGCAGTATTAAAATATACAGCCACACGCCTAACTGTGTGCATCTGTGCAGTGGTAATTTAATTATGCAGGTCATGTAGCCTGATTAAAAGAGAGAGAGAGAGACCCGCCGGTGGCTCGGTGAGATGTTGAGATCTTTGACTCAGCAGTCATATTGCTTTTATTATGTGTGGACAATAATTCAGCCAGCAGGAGAGAAGAATCCCTGGAATTAAAATGTGTTAGTTCACGCATCCTGAGAGAGGAACGATGGGAGACTATGTGACGTGTTGGTTCACAAAGGTGGCCACACTTGTGAAAACGTGCCTCATCTAACCTGGGGAAATTATAATGAGAAGCTAGCAATACATTACCGTTATATAATGTCCATACTGTGACAAATGACTCTCCCGCCATAGTCGGGGGATATCGCTTTATATCCCGACAGCAAAGGTGTATTTTCCAGATTTTAAAAATGCTGGATTTATGTGAACAGTAATGTCATTTTGGAACTTCTGATTCTTACATGCGCCTTTGCTCACGTCGCCATAACAGCCACATTGTCAAATATTTAGTTGTAACTGTTGTGATATGAAATTATTTCCTAACTTGAAGGCCTGAAAGCTAATGCTAGTTTCACCAGCTAACCCGGAAATTTAGGGCTTGTTTTTTGTTTGGTTTTTTTATAACTGGAATGATGAGTTTCATCATGACAGAGAGAGCAAAGTACCAAAAAAAGAACTTGATGTGACGATCACCTGGTGGATCCATGAAAACCAACGAGGACGCTGCCTCTGACTGCGTCGCTTCAAGGAATTCAGCTGATGCTCAGTCAGAGTATCAGCTGAACGACACCAACAATGGCCGTCCTGTTCGCGGGGACACTTTTAACTGCTCCCACTATTCTATAATTACAGGACTGTTTCTTGAGGCCACCCGGCTGCCACATGATTCACAAACATGCTCGAAAACAAGCGTTATTGATCATGAAGGACTTAAATAGAGAAGACCCTTAAGGTGAACGCCATACTAGCTATGGTGCATCAGTACCAGGAGCCTTTAATGAGGGAACACACACACACACACACACACACACACACACACACACACACACACACACACACACACACACACACAGGTGTGATGCAGGAAAACGTGTAAAAACACTGACAGGAGTGTGCAGGAGGAGGAAACTGTACTTACTGAACCTCCTGAAATGCCCTCCCCCCCCCCCCCATACTTAAAAAATGCTTTTAATATATGTGCAGCAAGTATATGCTTGGATAATAGTGAAAGGCAGTAAAAAAAAATTTAAAAAGCACTTAGCGCTGTAATGTGTGATCTCTGAGAATAAAAGGTAACCTCTTAAACTCAGAGGGAAGAAAATTACCAGACAGGCAATAAATTCTGGCTTCATGCAGTTAGGCTGCCTGTGTTTGAGAAATCATAATAAACCAACAAATCACACTTCTAAATAATCCTCAAGAGCCATGCAGCTAACATGCTTTTATAAGAAAAGCGACTGAAAACAGTTTGGCTGTAAATATTCCAACAGACTGTCGTTTTCAGTCTCCTCCCGTGTGTCCCAAGCACACCAATGTCAAGAGCCTGAATACTACCTCCAGAACAGCTTGCAGCCCATCTAGCCATATTGCCAAATGAGCACTGGTGGCAGGTGAAGTGATTACTGTTGCAGCTAAGTGTGTGTGTGTGTGTGTGTGTGTGTGTGTGTGTGTGTCCTGCATGAGTGCTGCTGAAGTTTTGTTGCGTGCACATCTAATCCAGTGAGATGTCTAGTAGGAGACGGACTAAAGACTCACAACACACCTGAGGTAGCCAAGAAAACTTATCAGCTGCTTACATATTTGTTTAGATTCCAAATCATAAACCATAAGGACGCCAGCAGGAATCCTATGTCATTCACCATTATTGTTTTCGAGTAGCAGATTTCAGCATGTTCACTCAGTTCCAAAAACATTCCACGGATAGACATGGAGTCTAATGCTCTGATTATCATC
This sequence comes from Aulostomus chinensis, assembly GCF_037954235.1. NCBI lineage: Eukaryota > Metazoa > Chordata > Actinopteri > Syngnathiformes > Aulostomidae > Aulostomus > Aulostomus chinensis. Next base: position 64,090,741 of record NC_141320.1, on the reverse strand, counting down.
TGTTTAAAAGCATGTTTTGTGGCTCTAACTCAAACTATAAAAGACCTTGGACTTCTTGATGGAAGACAGGTAAGAAATAATGAACTTCTCCAAGCAGAAAACATCTGCTGCAACATACAGTCAAACTTTGTGGTGCAGGAATGAGTCATAAAAACCATCAAGTAGCATCGTAAAGGTCTATTCTTTATGATCATACAGCTATATGCTTTTTGACACCACTTTAGCTTCTTTAGTCTGTTAGCCCTGAAACGAAAAGATGTATAGATCTTGATTGTGCATGAGGCAATAGAGCTTTCACGAGTAGTTTCACACAAAGAGACCAGGCGAAAGAAAAAATCTGAAAAACTATTGACGTGGAAGGACGTGGCTCAAAGAGCAGCAGATAATAAACCTAGAGGAGCAGAGACGTAGAACGATGCCCCCAACTTCCAGGGATGTCATCCCTGCAGTAATATCTGTTGTAGGTGTGCACTAACTTATTAACAGTCAGATAAACTAACTTGCTGCATTGTGGCCCTGGTTTTTACTTCCTCAGATGAAGCAAGACAAAAGGTCTCGCAGACAGCACAGTAACGATCTCACAGAAGCGAAACACTCTTGCTGTACTATACTGTCAGCAGTACTATCAGCGGTGCAGGTAAAAGTACGCTGGATACTCGGCCTAGTGGCAACCACCATCACACGCTGGTCTATGATGGAAAATGTCTGAGCCTATTCCTCCTCCAGGATGCTGAAGTCACAACTCCTCTACAAGCCGTGAAATTGTTCAAGCATTCACGCCTGTTGATTCCTCTCTTTTCCTTCCTTTTTTTCTTTTTCAAAAGGTGATAAAAATTCATTACATGTGAAAACACAGCCACAACACATGCATACACTGGAAATGTCATGCACTTCAATCAAACGGCCTCCCAGTCACAGCTCACGCTGCCGCTGTCAGTGATGAATTGCCTTCTGCATGCATTCCAAATGTCCCCGAACCTTCATAACAGGACACACTCACACACACCCACACACACCCACACACACACACACACACATCTGCTGTACTTGAACAGCCTCGACTCTCTACAGTGGAACCCATATGGGCTGCAGAGGTATCAATTACTGCACTACAAAAAGACAGATTCTACGATGCAGATGGTGCAGACAATTTGTTTGGCGCAAAGACAAGACAGTGTGGTTTTTGAAGAAGATGAGAATGGCTGACTTACCTACACACACGTACACACACACACCAGCGCACGGAGGATCCACACAGGGGACAGAAGCATGAAAGAGAAAGAGGAAAAGATCATTAGTTCAGTCCGATCTTTCAAAGCTTTATTAGGACGCTCTGATGTGCTTTGCAAATCTTTGTTTTAAACCTGTTGTTGGAACTCCCTCAGCTTCAACCTCCTCACAGAGGAATCGGTTTTGTGTACAAGCATCCCCTCCCATACCTGTCCTCGCCTCCTCCCTCTCTTGGGTGCCGAGGTATTCCTTAATGATTTTTCCTCCACTAGTCAAGAACAAATTAGCGCCTTTGCTAGCGCTCCCACAACTAGGCTGCCCAACTGGGAATCATCACGGTGTTAAAGAAAAAATAAATACAAAGAAAGTTTACTTTTCCCCGAGTCATGATCGATGGAGGAGAGAGAGGCGGCTCGAGGGGGAAAACGGGCACAAGTGGTAATTAGCAAAGTAGTAAAATAAAGCAAGGCAAGCTGCATAATGATTGCCAATATACTTGTGATGTCCTTGCAGCGTTGTTTGGCAGTGTTCTTAGATGATGTATAGAGACGAGCTTATTAGCAAAGGGCCAAACAGATGCGAGCAAGGAGCTTAAAGCACGATGAATAAACAATTCAGTCGCCTCGAGTATACGCTAATTTATTAGGCACACCTAGATAAAAGTAATGCAGTAGAACTCTGCAGACCTGCAGTAAATCCTCTCTTACGAGGAGCATTATGTTCTGTTTTATTGAATCGGTTTGAGAGGTGCTGATTTATTTTAATGGTCATTTTGGAGGCTGTAATTTGTGCTGGGTTACGCAGAGACGTCTTTCTAAAGTTTTGTCAACCCTAATTCATAGAAATATGAATTACAAGATGGTCCGGGGAATATAAAAATGTACTGAGAGCAAATTCTGATCAGTGCGCTCAAAACTGAAATGAGCAGTTGTAGAGGTAATGGGGATGTGAGTGGTTGAGCTCTTCTGTCAAATGGAATGTGTGTGTGTGTGTGTGTGTGTGTGTGTGTGGGGGGGGGGTTCCCAGCGTTTGGGGCTTTTCAGAGATGTCAGTTAAAAGTCTGAATATTTTGCATTGTTCGCTCATTTTCATAAAATAAAATCAAAACAGAACTAAAGCACTACTACTTTCATTACCGAATCGATAGGCATGCCTCACATTTCATTTAGATGGCAAAAATGCTCATTATATTGTTGCTAGATATGACAAAATATCTACAAAGCCGTGTGTGTGTGTGTGTGTGTGTGTGTGTGTGTAATAATAACACAAATGGGCTGAGAATGGGAATATAAATAAATAATAGCCCAGAGAATGAGTCCAGGGGGTTCCACTGGATCAACCATCACTCTGCTGCTGTGTCTTTCTCCTGGCCGTGACTGAGCCAGCTGCTCCCTCCCATCATCCGAGCTACTTCCATTCCGATGGCTGTCATTCATCTTCCACCTGTCAGTCACGTTGCTAGTGGTCTGCAGAGGCAGCTGTGTGACTAGCAACCCAGTGAGGTGTTAGGACGGAGGAGGAAGAATCCTGTTTTTTGCTGGGACTTTATAAATCTGTTAGCATGCTAATGCTTCTCTCTACATCATCAAGCAACAAGCTGTGTTACCTCCAACTGGGAATGAGGGGGGTTTGCATCCTTGCTGCTCTAGCGCCTCCTCTGGTGAACAGAGAGACAAACTGGGAGGGAACTGCATGATAGCATGACGGCTGCCACATGCTACAACCTCCTGGTGGAACTTCCAGGTGAAATGAACCTCAGAAACAGGTTGGAAAAAAGAGGAACCTGCACAGCAACAAAAACTGCTTCTGTAGATACTTGAGATGGAAAAACCACCTCAGCACTCAGAAATATGACAAACCTTATCAAGCTGACTGATTTTGGAAACATTCTCCATCCCCATTGTTACTGTTGGGCGCTCCTGGAAAGGCCTGGGTTCTATAAGTAATTGCTGGGAAGTGGGGTTACAAAAGTTCTTCACTGGATGTGCCAGAGTCCTCCTTAGCTCCACTGCAGCTGTCTGGACTCATGACATTGACAGGCCAACTCAGGCAATTTTCTGTTCGGCACAATATTCCTATTTGTTTTCCCATCGTGGCAATCAGCTTGGAGCAGTTCCTCATCAGCACAAAGCAATTTACTCTCAAATAACGTGGCGAAGCGCACGGACACTCGAGAAGAACGGCTGCACTCGAAACATTTATTCTTGCTTCTTTTAATTTAGCTTGTTGGTGCCAATTCTAACGTACAGAGAGATGATTGAGAGGCATTCACAGTATATCCCCTGCAACGCCGGTGAAAAACTATTTGTGTTTTCCTTGAAAACCTTTCGAAAAGGCTTGAGTGCTACTCAGAAAACCTTACATGTCACTTCATACGTGTCCTTATAATCCCCCACACGTTCACCAAAGCTGTCAAAGAGGAAAGGATGAATTAAGTAGGCAATCCCGCGTTTAAAACATGAATAATGGCAGAGCAAGCAGTCAATAAGCTGGAAATTACTTGCTCTTGATATTGATTCGGAGTGTCTGTTTGTGCTTATGCTGGTGATGAACGTTCTGGATAGACAGAGTGATACAAGGCTCTGGATTGGATCCACAAAGAGAGAGAGAACAGAAGCAGCGTGTTGCAGTCCTGTGGTGTTGCAGAGTAGGTGTGTTTCTGGAGAACAGCCTGAACGCTGGCAACCCCACAACGTTCCCCGGGATTTTCACTTCTCACTCGAGCTGTAGGGTGAACACAAGTTTCTGAGATGTGCAGGCGAAAGGCCGCTTTTACGATTGTTGGGAGATGTCCGAAATCACCATCTGGCATTCGGCGATGATTAAACGACCACGTACAAACATGATTTCAACGCCACAACTAAGCTTTGGGGTTTTTTTCTTGGTGCGACGTGTTAAACGGGTGATGCAACCTCTGCAGTTTTGCTGAGCCACTTGTTAGCAGCTTCAAAAGCTTGTTTATGGTGGACAACAAAATGCACAGACAACATTCCAGGTTTTTAACTAAAAACCCACCGGCTTGGAGACACTGATGGGTTCAGTGGGTTCAAGGGTGAAACCTCCTGGCCGGGTTCAGGAGCTGGGTGTGACGTGATAATGAGGAGCACAGAAGAAACACGAGAATTTGATTATTAATGTTTTGTGTTGTTTCAGCTGAATTTGAAGGTGGGGTGGGGGGGGGGTGGGGGGGCGCTAACACTCCCAAGGGTTCCTGGGATTTCATTAAATTGCCCCCAATCCAGAGTTCCAGGCATAACTAATCAGCACCAGGCATCTCTATTCACCAGAGCTGTGAATCTGGAGGTCAGATGAAGAGCAATATTCACAAGAGGTTCTGCTATTCAAACCTCTCTCCTCCGCTAATGGGCCACAGAACACATTATCCTTCACCCCATCTGGCGTATACGCTTACTTTCGGGGTATTACCAGAGAGAGAGCAGCCGCCGACCAAGTTTTTGAGGACATTGACGTCTTCCTAAAGGGGTTTTTAATGGCAACCTGAGACGACAGCTCTTTCCATCACAAACCAGCAATCGAGGTATTTAGGGGCTGTGAGCTGCTATTGATTGCGGCAGATAATTGGCCCCGCATTGGAAACAATGCTGCAGGTAAAGCTCCACAGAGGCCTTGTGGGGGATTTGAATATGGTGAAGTGCAGAGTTGATTGCACCTTGGTGAGAAGCTGTCATTTTATATTTTCTGTATTTTCTGCCTGGCTGTTCTGAGGGTGACATCATCAAACTAAGGACTCAGGGTGAGACTCGGTGAAGGATAGAACAATAATCAGATAAATAGCACAATTCTAGCTGTTTCCTCAGTTTTTACCCACCTTCTGCCACTCATAAAGTTGGATATTGTGGTTTATTGATTCTGCTTGGCTAATAACTCCAGGAGTTGATACCTTTGGGATCTCTGATTGTGCAGCTATTAAATGTAATGCTACTTTCCGAGTATGGCTGTTTGTAAAAGTGTATTGTTGGAAAAAAAAATGTAGCCTTGACACAAAGTTACAGTTGCCGTGACGGGCAAACATGAAGGAAGATAATGCAGCATAGAAATCACATTGAGAGGGACAGTACATGCGGGGGACAACGACTCAAGAAAGTCAACGACTTTACTACTTTAAACTAATCGACAAAAGAGATGGCGTGATAATTCAGACAGACAATGACCAAACCCAAAACAAAAAGCAGGAAAAACTTCGAGAAGAGTTGCTATCAAATATCCCAGCGGATCGGTTGAGCTTTCGTCCTTTCAATAGAAAGAATCGATGCTGTGCGCTTTGGGGAAACAACAATATTCAGGGAATTGGCCTCATATGGAAAAAAGGTCCAACATTTGCACCCCCCAGCCACCGTACGGAGGGCTGGGCACTGAGCTCGACCTGCCCTTGGCTGCATTTGCCGTCTTTTCTGACTCTTTACCATGTTTAGTGGCTCATTCCTCCAAATCATTGTTCTCTGCACTTGTTGGGGTTTCTAAATCTTAAATTCATTGTCATTGCACGCTTAGATAAATCTGCTGTACAAAGGCCATTAATTTTTAAGTCTCATTGCCAACTCTGACTCATGAAGTTGTAAATTTTCAGTACGTATTCAAATTGGGGAATCCAATCACATCTCAGTGAGGTTTCAAGTTACAAATCCACAACTTTCTCCTCAACCCATCCCGAGAGGTCATCCATTAAGACTCTCTTGACACTGGAGGAGATCAGGTTTACATTTCAGGATAATGTTAACATTAGCCAACGGCAAGTCATGGCCTTTTAGACTCAAATTTGTGTTTTACAGAGAGGCAATTCAGCTCTTTTTATAATGGGGGCTGTGTGTCCTTGATAACAGTAAGACGTAGCTAAGTATGACTCTGTCTCCCCGAGGGCAAAGCAGCAGCTGATACGGGGAACGACAACACAAGAAACAGAGGAGGAGAACAGGCTTTGGCACCCGGCTCAATGTGAGGTTTGTATTTGAAAGAGAAATTGGATTTAGCAAAGATGGATGGAGATGGCGTGGTGAATGCGAACGTCTGCAGGGAGAATAGATGGCAAATATTTTTGATGAGGAATGAGGATCTGAGAGAGAGGAGCGCCTCAAAACGACAGCGAGAGAAAGAAGCTGAAAGAGAATAGAGGAGGAAGAGATTTCTCAGTCCCCCCACGTTCACGGTGACGCACCGCAGACACCCATCAAGGAGTTCATTGACAGAAAACATTAAGTATTAACATCTTTCTGCGGTGCAATAAGACTCCTCCAAGGACCTCGACACTACATACTAATTTCATTAGATCTGCTATTCAAGAGAGACATCTTTGTATGCAAATGAGGACGTGCAGTTGAAGTAAGCTACAGCTGCCTGCCAAGTGTGTGATAGTGGATGCGTTTGAGCTCATCCACATGCAAGAAGGCTTTGGAGTCCTACAGGGAAGAGTCAAGATAGTGGCTGCAGGTAGAAAAACAAGACCTGCTTTATACCTCCGTTAATGACTTCTCAGACCGAACCTGGAATGGAAATTGTACAGAACCATCTGGAGCTGTGCTTGGGCCATTTAGCGTTTTTTTTTTTCCGACTTTTCTGGAACTAAGCCCTGTTTAGACCTACAAACACCTTGAAAAACACATCCGAAGACAGCTCAAAAAAACCTTCAAAAAAAGAACCTGGGAACACCTTGTCAAATTCCTTCAAAAACTCTGAACAACAGCTCGAAAAACACCTCGAAACACCAGGGAAAAAAAAACAAAACACCTGCGGCGTTTCCGTGAAAGACCAGCTTTACCGAAGAACTGCTCAGAATTAACAATATACTGTATGTATACATATATATATATACACACACACATTTATATATATATATATATGTCTGCAACATTATACCAGGATAAAAGATCAAATAAAAATGAAGAAAATACCAAATAATAACCTTTCAAATTGGTGTAAAATGACTCGCCTTTGCTTTACTGAGAAAATGAAATGATGTGGACGTCACGTCAGGCGTTAACCAGAGACAAGAGCTTTGGGAAAATGTTTTTATTATTGTAAAGCCAAGAGGAAGACCCATCAAAGCAGATTTAAAATAATCTATTCCAACTTTTTTTTTTTTTTTTAATCGGTGAAATGAATGAAAATCTGCCGTCCAAAACCTGAATACAAAATAGCTCCCAATACCTTTTAGAGAATGTCCAAATATGCGCATTTTGATCAGATTTGATCCACTTTTGCGTTACCTAAGTCTGTTAAACAATAGGAGCTGTATTCTTCGGTTTTCATCCTCAGTGTCAGGAGGTCTATGAATCAATCCCACGTAGACAAACACAGCTTTTTTTACTCTCTCGCACTACCTCTGCCGCCCAATCACGTCCTCACGTTCCTCCAGCGCGGCCGTCTGTGCCAATTTTCCAGCATAAATCGAGTGGGATTTGGACCAACTTCACCCCGACTGTGACGGCAATATATATTCAACAGGAATCATCACTTCTGTAGTATGTGTGGGAAGTGGGAGATCTTAGTGTACTTTAAAAAATGTGTTAAGAAGCCATTTAGTGCAGTAGGTTTTTTTTCTTTATTGCGGAAGAGAAATCCCGCCGGAGTGAAGTTGACTTGCATCCAAATGACTTTGAAAGAAGTTGGAGCAGTCTGCTGGTAGGAATACAGTACGGAAACACCTTTCCATACGCTGCATTTCAACTCACATGCTGAATACGATTGATGGATGTGTGTGAAAGAGGATGACAGCACACAAAACACTTTTTCGATGATCAATTTTCCTTTCAGCGTCCAACTTCAATTCCCTCCAAAAAATCTGCACCAACTCTGCCTGGAATGTTAGAAAACCATCAGATTTATTTTGAAATGTTTCGTGCCTGCCGTTTATTGCAGCCCTCACAATTAAAGTCAGGCTCACCTCTGTTCCCGCTGTGCTGGACCATGTTTGATGTAATCTAGCAGCATAAATAATAGAAGGTCTGCTGCCCAACGCTGAACAATCAACCTGTGTGAGCATCCCTCCATGTGCTGATGAAAAAAAAAAAACAGACTTATCTCGAAATGGCCTCTCAAAAAAGCAAATAAATCAGGTGCCCTTGGGGGCAGATGCCTCCGCCAAGGCAACCAACCCTAATGTAAAAAAATTGGCATTTTTCGTTCCGTTAAATGTATTTGGCTCAAAATTTAATGGGTGGTCCCTTGACCCGTGCTACAGCTCTCTACCAAGTTTGATGAAATGCGGCTTTGTTATTTCTTTTTTTTTTTTGCGTATCCCAGCAAATATTCTGATAAAACCCCCAAGAAAACATGACCTCCTGACCTTGGTAGCGATAAACAGCGGTGGGCAATCTTGTCTGTCAGCAGGATCCGGCTCAAATCTGACTTATATTCCTGCACATTCCAGAGCAGAGTTATCTACAGCTGGTTTTAAAGTGATGGCGTCCATCTTTCCTCTGAAAGCCAAATATTCCCTGGCAGTCAAACAAAGAAAATCAGTGAATCTTGGATTTATCATGTATAGAAAGAGGATATTCTATGGTTAACAGATGGGTGATTGTTTGATTATTCAGCCAATAGTTTGATAAAGGATGTTTTGATGCTCCTTTTTGAGTCTTTCTGCCTTCTAGAAATCCCTTTCAGTGCAATACTGCGGTGTGTTTGATGTTGGACTCGGGCAGCTTGCACCAGTGGGTCTATGGAGATATGATCAAAGGTAAGATTTTGAGATTGTCAGAGCCTGGCGTTGGAGGAGAGCTAAGCCTGCTCCACAGTGACGCTTTCTCCGGGCAAACTTCGGGATCAGTGGATATATAGGTTTCTAACTTTTTGGGGAGTGGTAAGTCTTGTGTTGTGTGATTCATGATAGAGGATATGAGGCATTCGTTGCTGATACTGGTTCCGTAAGTGGGCCTCCAGCCTTGACTGACTTCATCATAGATTGAGATTGAAAGTCACTTGACCTGAGTGCAGGGAGGTCAGAGCGAGCTTCCCTCAGGAGAGCTGAACACGGGTGCTCCACTTACAGTACAGACGTCAAACATCTTGTGCAACCATCAGAATTTCAGGGGATTTATAGAAAGATCTATTACATTTGAGTGCCAGAAAAGTGCTCAAAAATATTGGAAAGTCTGGCGTGTGGAATAAATCTACTTTAAAGAATTTGTTTCTTTAAATAAATCCTTGAGCCCTAACCGTGCCACCTTCCTTCCCACTCGCCGTTTAAATAACAGAGCGAACGATACAGGCATTACATGGATTAACCTACAATCAATAACAATCACTGACTGAAAGTTTTGTTTCCCTGGAGCTTTTATACTCAGGTGCGCTTTGGAGCTCTCTTTAGCATGGAGGCGAAGCTCGGCAGAAGCAGCTAGTCAACATTTCAATCAGATTTTAGGGTGCACGTCAAGGTTGGGGCTCCACAACGTCTTTACCGACCCACCATGTAACCAAGGTGACAAAGACTTCCAGATTTTTATGTGGAATCGTTTGAAAACTCCATGATATATTACACTTTCTGGTCAACTGTCTCATTTCAGCTGTTTTTTGTTTTTTTTCCTGAACGATAAAATAAGTTGACTCAAAGCGTCCCAAGAATAATCAAAGCCTCTTCAGTTCAGCTCCCTAACAAGAGCCAGAGGACTTCATCCAGCGTCGGGGAAGCGGTACGACAAAAAACCTGTCCAGGAACCAGAGTGAAGTTCTCAACAGGGTGAGGCCAGAGTGAGGCGTTCGCTTGACGTATTTACCGTCAATTATCAGAGCAAAGGCAAGAGTTTCAGATTTGACTAATTGCCTTTAATAACCTCATTCCATCGCCAGTGGAACGGTGTAAATGGGAGACACTAACAGTCTCACACACATTTAATTATTGTATTTATGACATGATTTAATTACATTGGAGCTCGAGCCCTTCTGCTCCCTGAGTTCCTAATTTTCCTTGTCACAGTTTTGACTTAATTGCTCCGGGTTAGTTGTGCGTGACTTTGTAAACAGTCAAACAGAGACGAATCAGAGGATTTGAAGATTGTGATAAAGCTGTCAAAGCGGTTTTGGATGATTATTTGATGGAGTCCTGCAATTTAATTTAGGACCTACACGGTGATGTAAAACCCCTCCAGCTGGGCGGAGAAGTTGACTGACAGCAGGCTTATAACCCCGAGGTCAATTATGGAAAAGCAAACTTTAACCAGTTCCCCCGTGGGAATCATTAAAGTCAAATTTAATCTCATTTGTGAACAAGCAGTATGTGCATTAAACACCTGCCGAGCACCAAATGCCCAGGATATTTACAGAGAAAGCAACAGCCATTACACAAAGTGAAGTTTTGCATCTGAAACTAAACTTTGAGACGTTACCGGCGGATAAAAACTGGCCACAACCAAGAGGAATAACCAGAGAACGTGTCGTCAGCCCCGCACGTGTGTGAGGCTTTGATTAGGGACTGATCTTGTGAGACAAATGTGAAAAATCTCTGTGAAAAACACCCACAAACACAAAACAAACTCTTCATCTCATGAGTACGCTGATGCATCACAGCTCTTTAGGGCTGTAACCTGAATACCTGCAGGCTTCAGGCAATAAAAGAACCCACGAGCTGGAACGGTCAGGTAATCAAATCAAAGTCATGCTACCCTCAGCCGAATCGGTACAGAGACAAAAAATAATATTCAATAGATTTGGTTTTTTTTCTTCCCATTTGCAGACTTTATTTGACCACTTGTATGCTCCGCCTCGTTTATCCCGCACCGTGCCACCACGTTGGACGTCTTATAAACTTAACAGGGCCATAAATACTTCAAATAAAGTCAAGAGAGAAACCGTCCCACATGGTCCCGGCTGGTCACACGGAGACACACGAGTCCCCCCCCCGGGATGTGGCTGGAGAATATTTTATGACAAAACAAATATAACAAAGTATCTGATTCAGTGCGGGAGAAGAAGGGGCAAAGAAAGGCAAAAATCAATCTTTCACTTTGCGGTGTGAGATGGAATTGGATTTTTGACCAAAATAATTCTTTTTTACAAAGCCTTCTCACCTTCTCCTCGCTGGTCATTGTGACTATCATAAAGGCTTGGACAGCTTCCTCCATCATAGGTAGCGCTTATAATATTCTTTTCTAAAAACAATCTGCTGTTGTGTAACAGAGGTGCCAAAAAACTTTTAAAAGCACAATTCTGAAACACACACACACACACACACACACACACACACAGTCAGAGAGATTAGGTTGAGGAAGGCGGCTGGGTGAAGCTCAGACTTCTCGGTTCCCTCGCTGCAGTTTGAGCTCACTTTGATCTGCCGTCGATTCTTTATTCCTCCTGACGAGGAGCCACAACTCTGAGAGCAGAAAGAGTTTCGCTGTCCTGATAACACAGGTTGAAAACTGGACGAGAATTTGAATTCCGGTCGAGCGCACAGCTGGAATCTGCCACTAAATTAAATGACACTGGGAAAGTTGTTTTTTTTGGTTTTTTTGCACAGCTCAACAGAACCTCTAGTGCGCCCCCCTCCCCCTCCCGCTCCCCGACCCTCCACTTGTGCATCCAAGCATGTGATGTGATCGCCATGTGTGTCTTTCCCCCTCAGGGGAATTTGAGTACAGGGACTCCATCATCGATCGATTTCATTGGATGATTCGTCTTCATTAACGCTGAGCAGTATTAAAGCGATCCCGGTGGATGGGCGAGAGCGAGCGTGCGAGCGAGGACCTCTGGGAGAAGTCGCGCCGCATGCCGCCGAATGTGCTGATTCATCTCTTATGCAAAGAGGGGTCAAAGCTCTGCCTGGCGCCATATGGCGGTGGACTGACATGAAAGTGCACAGACTGTCATGTCTGAGCGTGTTTTTATACACGCTTAATTAACAGCATCAAGCAAGCGGGAAGAACTACGACTTAACAGAGCCCAGTTTTACTTCACGGACCAGGCTGACTGTCATCAACCAGTGACACTGAAATAATTCGCTTTCAAAAAAAAAAAAAAAAATCACAAAAATCTGCATTCAAGCGACACAATTGCAGCGCCCTCCAATCTTCAAAAGCGGCCGAAGACAAAACCCAGGCACGTTAGATATGTTTTCACAGTGTCGACATGCGTATTTCCAAGTATTGCATAAGAAAAAGTTGAAGGAAAGAGCAGAAATCCTCACAGGAAACAGTTTCAAGTTTCAAGCTGGTGTTAGGTTGTTGGCTTTTTTTTTTTTTCAAATTCAAATTCAGTTCAAATTTGGGGTATCACAGGAGTATTTGGCGAGCTACCTTCACAACACACACTTGCGTTTGATTGCCGGCGACTAGCTAGCTTGTCAGAACCATGTTTAATGATCAACAGCATTTAGCATGAACAGAGAGAGACAAAGACACTTCCTGACATGTCCAGTTCTTCTTTTCAACACTGGAATACGAACACATCACCACTAAATGAGGGCCCATTGTACATATTTGATACTTCGGCAGTACATTTTTGGCCTCTTGTACTTGGTTTAAACGAGAACACACATACAGCTTGAATTGGTAAAAAGCAGCAATGATTTAAGGTGCTCTTGAAAGCACGTCAGGCTGAGGCGTAGCTTACAGCTAACATGACGACTTCATGAGAACTTTTTGTTGATGGGGACCCTCGTGGCAAGAGGTAAAACAGGAGAGGAGAAGAACTGAACGGGAGAACGTGAGAGCGCATCTTCACTAAAACGCCGACGCTGTCACCCACCCAGCTTCACCCCAGCTGCTGAGAGTTGATATTTAAATCACCGAACAGGAGGAGCCCGATGAACTGATGGGAGTGGTTCTGACACTGCGGGTGCCGCAGCAAACATCTGCTGGTCTATCTGCCTTCCTTCCAGCCTCACGGTGTCATATTTCCTCCTGTAAGTGGCTGACAGTCACCTGTCCCGTCCTGACCTTCACCATCACTGGGGTGAGGGGTGCCGCCAGGGCAGCCTGTCACTTCTGATGGCAGCAAGTGACAGTCAAACGCAGCACACATAGTCAACCAGCGGAACCTATTAGTGGTCTTACAAGGGGAACTGCTAAAAAATGTGTGTGTAAGTGAACGTGTGAAGGTCGATGATGTGATGCGTTCAGAGGGGTGATGGAGCAGGAGCACATGTGTGTGTGTGTGTGTGTGTGCATTAGCGAGGTGGTTTGTGTAAAATGTCAGCAGGGCAGTGCAAGGTTCACTGGGAGTTCATGGCAAATGTCTCCCCTTCTCGGTGCTGCATGTCCCATCCATCCTGCACACACTTGACAGCAGGTTCTGCCTGGATGCAGAGGGACACCGACTCAATGTATCTGAATCAGTCACACTTGTCCCGTCTCATCTGCAGGGCGCGGATGTAGCAGCGAGAAAACGGCGCGAGAAAGACAAGCCGTTAAGTGGGACAGGAGAGGAGGCCGGTGGATGGTGGGACAGCTGGTTGTTGGCGTTTCATTTATAGGCTTTTTATTTCTCCGGTTGTCAAATTTATCTACCAGCTGTCACATTTATGTTTTGTTTCTTTACTTTATGCTCAGAACAAGGTGACTATAAAGTCCATCTGGGACGGACTAAAAAAGGGTCTGCCTTGTCCTGAGTTTGTGCAAAAGTTTACTTCAAATTTAGGTCTGTGATTTAATATTAAATAAATCTGTATTCGTTGACATTTGCTCAGTAATGCCTGGGCGCTGTTTATGTAAAAGGAAACATAAGAAATGCATGATATTGCATTTCTTTTAACCGTTACGCTACTGATTTCCAGCTGATAGCTGATATTATCTATATCAATACATGTATATATGGTATTAATGCGTCAGTATGCATTGCCAATCTGAGATACGAAAGGTTTTTGTTTTTTTTAATTTCCAAGACATTTGGAAATGCCCATAAATCATAATTTAGTCTGATGTACATCAGCAAAGACAAAGAGACTCAAGCAATTCTGAGGACAGCATGAACATCTGCCACCTCAACATTTGGTAAATTTCAAATTTGGCCCACATCTGATGGTACTGATGACCTGCCTATAACATTGTGCATCAATATTAAGTTTCAGAAATGCGTAGGGTTGAATTCATCACAAAGATGGCGAGATAATGCGTTGACGCACTTTTCCCTCTCCAAATATTGTATCAATCGAGCATCATTTTAAATACCTGTATCAAAATTCCTGCTATTTCCTTTTTTTTGGGGGGGGGGGGGGGGTATGTTTGTTGCCTTTTCCCCTCGTTCTCTCCTCAATTCTTCACGAATTCACACCATTTCCCAGCTGTCCTGATCGTTGCTCCGCCCCTCTGCCATAAGGGCGGGATGACTTACACACCCAATTGCAATCAGAGGGACGCGGGAAGATCACGCTCGTCCCTCCAGTTCTACTTCTTCCTGGGCAGCTGCATTGAGTGACCAGAGGAGGCGCTAGAGCGGCTAACAATTCGGAGCATCCCTCTACACAATTACCGTGTCACGTAGGATTCCAAAGAGAAATCAACATCATACATGGTGCTAATTTTTAATACTGAAATGCTTCTTCAATTAATAATGAATATTAAATTGTAGTCTCTAAGTGGCATTCCATCAATGATTTATCAGTTCGACAGAAAACTACCAGAACATTTACTAAAGTCTAGGAGACTTCTTTTCACCGCTTCAGAAATATTTATGACAGACGGGGAAAAAAAAACATATAGTTGAGCCTCCAATTTTACATTTGCAAGAAACAGCAGCAGACTTCAATAGCAATCACTGCAAAGACAAGAATAAGAATGTAGTGCTTCAGTGGAACAGCAAACTATTTTACCGTCTGCTGTTTGACAACTGCACAGAACACGCCGGGAGTTTATGTAAGTTCTACCTGACACAAAGGAACGGTAACAGCATGTTCTAACTTGTTCCGCAACAATGGGATGTCATCACGCTGGTTTATTCAGCGCTCACTCTTGACCTTGGGAGTAGCTGGAAATAATCTCACCTCAAGCTCTATTTAACGGCCGTTCAGGAACCTTCAATCATAGTCCAAATGATCCCTGCCAGGAGGAATACATTTTACCTTCTATAATTAATTGCAGCTCAGAGAACTCCCTTTTTATGTGGGAGATCATGTGATATGATCAGACCGCTGTCACTGATGAGAATGACAAGTGCAGAGGCATCATTCACTGTCAACGTATGACATCACTTTTCAACCTACAAAGAGTAAATGGTGAGGAGCTGCTGAGCGCGACACCCAGCCAGCGATGAGGAGGAACTCCACGGAAGGGAACCCCCTTGATACTCCACTGCCACTCCACCATACATTTAAAACAGCAGTTGAATCGCCATCCACGGCGTCGCACCTGCCGACACACAACACGGGACTGCTCGCGCTCACTGTGTGACGCGGGGAAATGCAGAATGCAGCAGCTGCTGCCGTGGGAAACAAGGTGGAAAATGCCTGTCATTTGTCATTGAAGCAGCCCCATCATCAGTTGAGTTCCCATTACATTATCAAGCAAACCTGAGTCGCGTTTTCCCCCGAAATTTCCATCATTCCGTTATCATTTCCAACATCATCATTTTTGTCCCCCCGACCGGGGGCTCGTCCTGATGCAACACTGCAAAATACACCAATGGACAAGCAAGGACTCCGGGAGGAAGTGAACATTGTTGTTTTCCCAGAAATCCCCGTCGGTCAGCCACTGTCTCCCGCGTGTCAAGAATGAAAAACAGATTCTAAAAACGTGGAAAGGTGTTTTCCTAAAGGAACGGATAGACGAAAGCCAAAACATAGATCTGAACAAGCAGTTACCACGTTATTTTAAAAGGAACACGCTAACGTTATGGGAAACCTGCTCATTTGCCATCATCTCCTAATCCAGACAAGAAGACAAAATAACCGTCTGTGCTACATTAGGAAGCTAAGACCCAAAGCTAATCAATTAGCTTGGCACAATGAATGGGCAGGTTAGCATACCTCTGTCCATCTTCTATTTCCCAAAAAGTGTGTGTGTTCCTTTAATGCAACATCTGTCTGCTCCTCCTGACCAACTGACACATCTGCTGTAAAGGTTATTTAAGATTCAGCATCCAAATGTGTTCAACATCAGGTGTTAGGAGCTGAACCACCTGCGGACGACTCACAAGTTAGCATCGTAAGCTCATAAAAATCTGCAGGCAAGAGCAGAAACCTCAATCTGACACCTTAATGTGGAACCCCTTGAAGACAAATGCCGACTCAGTTCATTCCCGCTAAACACGCTCCTTCTCAGCGGCCCTGCGGCTGTGCCATCTAACGAAGCTTAATGAGCGGGAAAGTATTACTGCTGGGCTGGTCATCAGTGGAGTAGAAAATCAGCTGCTACCTCTGTTCGGTGCTTTAAAGTCACCTTGGCCGCATGGACATGTGGGGCTACTGGTTGGCGTCACCTTGGCCTGTGGGAGCACACGCTTCAGCTCCTCGCCATGGAAGCGAAAGGCCTCTCAGACAAATGCAGGGGCTTAGGGGGGTAATAATATCCTCCACATCATATCATGAGGGCACAGGGGCCATATGGCGATGTGAGCCTTGTTGGCTTGATTTATTACAGTGCCAGCCAGTCCTTCTGATGGATGGCTAATGGAGGCTGAAAGAAAAGGACAGAATTTCTCTTCAAAGATGTCACTGCGCTTGTGTGTTATATATATATATATATATATATATATATATTCATATATCTGCATTAGGGCGTGTCTGTCTCCTGCTTGCGCCCCTCGCCTTTGATGATTTGCACATCCGAGTGTTTACTGTCTTGTGTGTCACTGCATGACTAACAAGGATTTTCTGCTGTACATTTATAGCGGTCCACGGAGGCGCTGATGCATCTGTCCCTCACCAAACACTCTCCGGGAGCCTTCAATCACAGCCGCCTCCAACACTTCCACGTGGAGGATAGCGAGCATGTCGGAAATGACAACATCTAGGATGAGAATATTCATCAGGCCATTGATGAGGGAGCCGAGCATCTTCAGTAGCTCATCAAAGCCCAACTTACTCTATCTTCTCCTATTGATTTGCACCTCTGCAACTATGGATGCTACATTCATTAAATCAGGGCTTCTACATCCGAGCCCACCTGTTCATTCATCAAGCAGATATATTCTATTCTCATCTATTTGACATGTATTGATGAAACTCTGCAAGTGAATGATTTATTACAATTTTTGAAAAAAAAGAAAAGAAAAAAAGACAGTATGATACTGTAATACAGAAATATATTTTCTTGAAGTTTTTGAGGCCACTTTTTCAGTTCACTCCACATCCCACAAAACTTGAAGGCTCTCGTTGGATTCTCTGTAGACTTGAGCACATACTTTCCATCGCATTTTTAAGGTGACATTCTACCTCACCTAAACCAATTTAATATAATTTTACTGCCCACTAGAGGGCACTCAAGCCTGCTGCTTGATGTTTTACGGACAGAGATTATTGTCAATGATTTGTGAGGATGAGGTAATGCAGCTAGCCAACAGTTCCAAGCTTTGCAATAAAGAAAGAGATGATGGTCCTCAGTGCTGCAGCTACCTGTCCAACACGGTCTTGGTCCAGCCTCTGCTGCACAAACAGCTGTGACCTATCAGCGGTTTGGACTTTCACGGATCAAAAACTGCATCTCCGGTGTCTTCCACAGAGATCGGACAGAGATCCAGGAGGAGTTTGGAGTTTAAAATCATTATGATGTTGCTCAAAACCATTCCTGGACATCTTTTTTTTTTTTTTTCCTGGACACCTCTACGTGCCGAGGGCACAGAAGGAACGTACTTT
This sequence comes from Aulostomus chinensis, assembly GCF_037954235.1. Taxonomy (NCBI): domain Eukaryota; kingdom Metazoa; phylum Chordata; class Actinopteri; order Syngnathiformes; family Aulostomidae; genus Aulostomus; species Aulostomus chinensis. The sequence goes on along the minus strand of NC_141320.1, from coordinate 64,072,779 downwards.
GACGAGAGCAAGGTGGAGGAAGGGGGTACGAGCCATCAGAGCATCGCTCAGCTTTTAAAATCGAGCTCATTTCAGCAGTTTGACGATCAAATGGCCAATATTTAAGAATTGCTGCAAAAAGGAACACATATGCAAGAACATTGCAAGTCAGTGTCCATTTATCTGCAGCTTTATCTTGGCACTATCGTGTTTTGTGACGACAATAATGGAGCATCCCTCTACTCGATTAGCATGCACTTACATTAAGGTGGATGGGAGCGTTCACTCCATCTAAATGTGACCCCTTTCATTTCTTTTTTGGGGGGGGGTTTTCAAATAATAACATAAACCACAGGAAATGGCACCGTGCCTGCTCAAAAAAAAAAAAAACCTTTCAACCAATTCTGCCAATTCATGTCCCCTCTCCTTTACTCCTTTGAGTGTGCTGATGTGGTGGGTGTGTTGCCCCGTGCTTTGTTACCGAAAGCTAGCGGCAACAATGCCTCGCATCGAGAAATTCACTTGAGAGAAGCAGAACTAGCTCTCTTGACAGCGTCTGAATGAGCCGCTGTACAGGAGGAGCAGATGAATGGCACAAGCAGCGGCGCCAGCCCAGCTTGGTTGCTGCTTGATTTTTTTTGCCCTCCCCTAATTTTCCGTTGCCAGCCGCCCTCTGCATCACGTTGCGAGTGTCCCCCCTCTGCCTCTTCACTCACTGCTCCATCAGGAACTCTTACTTCTTTTCATCTAAAACTGAAGCCAGTAAAGGAATGGATGGTAGAAGAAAAATGCACCTTCACCTTTGGTTTGGGGAAAAAAAAAAAAAGTTAGCAGTGACAATAAACTCCCCGCAAGTACGGAAACACAAACGTAGTTGAAGGATGGTTGAAGGTTACATGAGAAAACAAGATGAAAGGATTTTTTTTAATCTAGTTTTTTCCTTCGACCCTGTTTTTTTTCCCTTTTCTCTTCACTTTTTGCCATCCTGTCTGGTAATGCGAGTCACTGGCTCCAACTAAGGGTTGTGGCACGTGACCAGAGGGGGCGCTAGGAAACAGAACCAGCAGCACCTGCGCTGGAGGGCAACGCAACACACACAGCCACACAACCTACTGAGCAAGAGATGCACAGGCAAGCACACCCAGAGGTGGCAACTTGGATTAAAAAAAATAAATAAATAAAAATCCCGTGCGGTCCACATGGCATTGTAGGTGTCTCTGGGCTCATGTAAAAACTGAACAGCCGCTCTCGGGTCAGTCCTCAAACTGTCCTCATCAGCTGAATAAATATGCACACAGGGCCTCATCGGAATCCTACGCCTGTCTTTGCATATGCTAATGACATGAAGGCAGTGTGTGTTTGTGTGTGTGTTGCAGGTGTTTAAGCTCAAATGAGCGCCTGCCCTTGAGCCGGCAAGGTTAGTGCTGTGTTTGACTCCAACACTTCACCTTCCTGTAGCCGGTAGAGAGGAGGAGGAAGATTACTTGCTTCCGTTTGCAGTGAAGACATCATGAGAATGCTGCTTTCTTCCTGTTGATGGGTCTTCTTTAAATGCTGCCGCTGTGTATATTCTTTTTTTACCGCAATGAAATAGAAAGCGCGGAGATGAAGACACAGTGACTCTGGTTTCATGTCCGCCACAATAAAAAAAAAAAAAGAAAGAACCACCAACAAAAGGCTTCTTCAAGTCAGGGCTAATGAGCTGGAGAAGTCAGAAGCTTCTCTGGACTTTCATTCATGATGACATTGACTGATGAGTCTTTTTTTCTCTTTGCTACATGTTTCTCCAACTTTTATTAGACGCCCTCCTGTTTATCAACGCAGGCAGGCTGTTTGTGTGTGTGTGTGTGTGTGCGCACGCGTTGTGTCATTTCCAGAATAAACGCTGCAGATCATTCTGCTGCTTTTATGATAAGACGCAATGAAATAATCCTCATAAAATAAAAATGATTAAAAGGGTCGCGTCTCATCGCTAAAGTGAGGGTCGCGCTTGTCCGAGACATTTATGGCGTGCGTGTAAAGTCGTATTGAACGACATAAAATGTGCTTTGTGTGTGCTCCGCTGCCAGATTCCATTTGGACGTTACGAGCTTAGAAACCATTGGACCTTATAATTAAACATTCAAACAAGAACTTTAATATTAATGAAGCCAGCGTCTCTTTAGTCTTCTGCCTGGTAATCTATTCTTTCACAAATTTTCCCTTCCTTTCAAAGCTTAAATATCTAGCCTGCGTTATTTGTATTCTGAGTGTGTTCTTCTGGAGCAGGTGTGTGTGCATGTATATATGCATACGTGCACGGCTTAACTGATGTTTTATCTGCAGCATTAAACAGCTCGGCAACGCCAATTTTTCATGGATTACCTCAAAGCCTCCACACATGAAGTCCAAAAAAGACAAACATCTGAATGAAAACACTAATCTGTTCCCCGTTTGATCTTGATTAAACATCTTGTCAGATTTGGACGATTATGGTAATCATAGAGACTTTTGATTTTGGCAGATAGAGTTGTGTGTGTGTGTGTGTGTGTGTGTGTGTGTGTGTGTGTGTGTGCGTGTGTGTGTGCATGTGTGTGCGTGTGTGTGTGCGTGGGGAAACTGGCTGAGCCGATTACCCAGCTTTTGACGTTTTCCTTGAAATACATCTGAAAATGATGTTTTGCTGACGCCGTGGCAACATGATGACACAACACAAGTGGCTCTGGTGGCGATTTGTACCAATTCAAGCACGCGGATAAAAATAAGTGATTTGTGGCGAGGACTGACGGCGCTTCAAAGAATATCAAAGTCAAGGCTAATGACATCCTGTGTGTTGGAGGAGTTTGATTATCAGCGGGGGGTTAATCTGTCATTCTCCCTTCCTCATGGCACCCTTTTCATCTTTGCAGAGGCGTAAATGACAGGACGGATTACACATGAAACACATGTTTTGTGGAAACTATACTTTGGGTTTTCAAGAAGTCAGTCATTCCACTAAAACAACTTTTGTTTGAAAGCGCTTCGGAAACAAATTACGACAAACTTCGAGTCTCCGACCAGTTCACAAGTCTTGTGAGCAACGCTCGCGGGGTGCAACTGAGGAAATTTCAGTTTCATGTCACCTCTGTTTTCCCGTCAACATGTCACAAGGTTGAAACCTTTAACTCCAGAGATCAGAAATGACGGCAGAAAGCCGTCAACCTGAGGAGCCACGAGAAGACTCACTTTTCAGGCTGAACGCTGGCCCTGTTACCAGTCCAGGGCCAGGACTGCAGTGGGGCCGGCAAACTACTGCGCTTTTCTGCTGCTGCATGTGTCACAACAAGCAGGAAACATTTTCTCACCCGCCTCACCTGCCTGGCCCTGAAATGCTGTATTCCCTTCAGAGTCACACATTCCTGTCAAGTCTTTTAAAGCTTTCCTGCAGCATTCTTCCTCCTGCTAGAGAAAAGTAAAGTGTAAAAAGAAAGAAAAATAAGAGGGATTGAGCGAAACTCTGCCCTGATCTCCATCTAATGAGTGCCAAGGCAGTTTCTCCCTCTCTAGGTTTCAGCACCACAGACAGAGCTGCTGGATGCTGTGTCCCCAGGCCATTCAGGACTGGCAGCAGGACAGCTCCCCCTACAGCCTGCCTCCTGGCTTGCCCAGGGCGCCAAGGAGGCAGGCAGGGCCAAAAATATGTGATCCTCAACCTGCTGACCCCAGTGGGAGCTGGCGGGATTAAAGGACAAGGAGGCGAAACAAAGAAACAGAGAATGTCCTTCCCTGCCCTCTTTTTTTTAAACTGTATCGGCTCTGCTTACACTAAACAACTAGGAAGTCTCACCTCGTGGCAACATGTAAGTAAAAAAACATCCCACTCAACGATTTGTGAAGGTCACAGACTGAAAGAACATGAACACTGTTGCTGTTCTCTGAGAAGTCGCCGTTTAACAAAGAACGGGACGTTTCCTTAAGGGAGAAAAGTGTTCATTTTTACAACAAAACTGGACTAAACATGCTCAGCTATCCCTTTTTCCAGTTTCCCCCAAATAAGAAGAGATTATTCCGAAATTATTAAAATAAACTGGGACCAAATTCAAATTTTGAGGTTTTATCAACTGTAACTAGACTAAAAATATCTGATATGAGACAAAAACTGAGATTTGACTTGTAGTCAGAGACTGAAAAAGACACTCAATTCCGACATCTGTTTACGTCCTCTGAGTTCTTACTCTCTTGTTCTTTTGAGGTTAGGTACGCTTTCTGCACTGAGAAATCATTTCTCAAGAAAGATTTCTGGACAGTCTCTCCTTGAACCATCTAATAAAAGCTCAATTTATTACTCAGTACATTAAAGCTGCCTGTTCAAACCACAGAGTGAACCTGTTTCAAAGAGGTTGTTCAGGCCTCCGACGCCTCCTGGTTGTTATCCAGCTGTCTGGACGGGGGACCTTGGAGATACTGTACCAGGTGCAACAGCAGCTGCTCCTCCAAGCCAAGCTGGAGGATGAATTTTTTTGGACTCCTCAAGTCGGTCGTGGGTGGATGTTGGAGATTGCAGGAGGTCTGTCTGATACTGGAGGAACTACAACCGCATCTGCATCACACAACGGTTAGAACATCACGGAACCACTCAAAGGAAACCAGCATCAGACTCCTGTTAGTTGTTACCTGGGAAACAACAAACCTGAGCATCTATTCACGCTGAAGGGCAGTAATACCAGCAGAATTTAAAACACTTGTTATGACCACTGGAATAGTGTGCACTAACATGCCAAGTGTCGTCCTTCCCGTGAACCTTGTGGTCACAGTCGGGGGACGGTGGTACACTGGGACGGTGGCCTGAAGGTTCACCCGCCAGCTTGTTATATAGCAAGGTCGCCTTTTTTAGTCCAGACCAGCAGGGAAAATCTATGTGGGGAAATTGAGTGAGAAAGGCTTTCCGCTCCTGTAACATTTTCACGTAGAGGTGCCCTTGAACAAGATACCGAGCCCCACTTTGCTCCAGGTGAATAGGCGGGCGGCGGAGAGGGCAACGGCGGTGTCACTGTGTGTTATAGTGTGAAGGAGGGCACATTTGGAACACAGGAAGAGAGATCGCTCACCTTTTTTTTTTCTTTTAGATGAGAACTAGAGAGTGGAAGTGCTTCTCTGTGGGCGTAATGAGTTGTGAAAGGGGTTCAAATGGTTTCAAGAGAATGGCAGGTTGGAGGACAATCCACACGGCTGGCCACTAGGCAGAAATAGAAGTTGGGAAAGTATGAAATAAGAAAAAAATAGAGGCAAAAGCAAGGCAAAGTTTTAAATTAAAAGGTAAATGATTTCTCCCAAGCATTTTCTCAAAACTTTGCTCCGCACCTTTGAGGAAAATGTTCCTGACACTCATGAAAACTCCAGTGCCCAAGAATGAATGAAAAGTGGGTGTAACATAAGATCAACACGGATTAAAGACAATGAAATTAACCCAAAGTGAGTCTTATCTTCAAGTTTTGGTGAAGAATCAGAATCACCCCCCCCCAAAAAAACCCTTCTTTCTAAAACTTTTCAAAAACTTCACCGTGTCTAGAAATTTTCAAATTCAATGAAGATTCCAGGTTTTTCATGACCGTCTGAACCCTGAATCAAACAAACAACTCACAAAAATCTTTGCAGGTTGAATTTACTCACAAGTAAAGCAAAGTGAAAAAAGTCTGTACTTGCTGGGTTTACTTCAACTCTCACGTAGCAGGTAAAATTACCTCTCTACAAGCAGGAGCTAAAGGGCAGCTAATTAGTGCGACAGTAGGAGAAATACAGAAGCACAGAGGAAATACAGGCTGCTTTGACTCGCACCAAATTATCCACACAAGCTCGCGAGTCAAGCGGAGCAGCTCAAACAAGTATTGAGAAATCAGAAAGGACTCCTCAGTGAAACCTGAGCTAACCCTGAACGAGCCTTCACACCAGCCAGTCTATTAAAACATACTGTACCATCTCCAGGATCAAACCAGTTGCTGAGCATCAGTGAAATTGAGCGAGCCAGACTAATCAGCAGGGGCAGCCAGACAACAAGAGGCCTTGTGTGCTTTGATGCGAGCAGACAGGCCTTCTCAGAGGCATTCACATGAATTAGGCTCAAAGTCAAGCTCGTCGTACGCTGACACACCTGTTTCCTGCACACGGCGGCCGGCCAGCCCTCCCAACAAGCCCGGGCTCTCCTGGAATTTCAATATTACGGGCTAAAATGTTTGCAGCCTTGATGCTAACTCAAAAAAGCAGCCTATTTGTTTGGATTTACAGTAGATTGAAGGAAAAACACAGGCTATTAAAGTTAGCAAACAGCTTTTGTCGACGCTGCATTCAGTGGGAATGAGATATTTGCAGTGCAGCACAAACAGGCTGACTTTCTTTTATGGGTTCATTCCTGCAGAACCGTTGCACAAAAAGCTATTTTTTACAGCGGAAACATGGGTTTGTACAGATGTTCAGCACCTAATTATGAAGAAAACAATCCATTACTGGTCGCACTTGCACTTTGAGTTTCAGCTCTTGGTGCCATAGACTTTACATAAAGAAGGACTCTTGAAAGTGAGGCCAACAGAGTCTATTCCCCCCCAGGGGTCAGTACAGTCACTGGATCCGGACCGAGTGACTCACATCATCAAAGTACCTTTCTTTTCTGCTGATGTTCCTGATTTCTTTTCCTGGCAGATTTGATTTGAAAGCTCGCTCTCTGATGCTGTAAAAAGGGTTGTGACACCATGATTGACAGCTTCAGTGGATACTAGCTGTACTCCCGCAGAGTTTTGTTTGAGAATCGCACAATATAATACTCCAGCTGACCCCTGGATCACTGCACACACTCAAATCTGCCCACATCTGGTATGTTTTGACTTTTTCTTTTATCTCTTTTTATCTTTGATGTTGCAAACTAAGCCCACAGTTCTTTGATTTATCTTTTCAATTTACAACACTTTGTTTTTCCCGGGAGAGAAGTTGCTGATGATCCACCCGACTTTCAAAATTAAACAATGAATTTCAGTGTATGTAAAAGTCATTTGTCGCCTCGACAACAACATATTTAGTGTTTAATCTACTTATTTTACTGTGGTAAATGAAGATAAGAGATTTTCTCCCGACAATACCTTCAAAAGAGACCAAAAATACAATGCTGTCTTGCAGATTAAGACTCCCACTCGCTTGAGCTACACATGTAAGCCATCAGTAAATGCAACAAGTGCACATCTGCTGCCTGAGACTCACAGCATCACGTATGGAAACATCAAAAAATTGGAAGAAGGGAAAATGAGGATAAGATAAAGTAGATTTCAATACATTTTCATACCAAGGTGGCCAAGTCTCTTGTGCTGTAGCGGTCGGCTCCCAGACTCTACAAATGTATCACAAGGTGATGCTGAAACAGAACACGCATTCATGTCTAGAAGCAGCCAAAAACACTGTTAATCTTTTACTGTCGGGCACTGAGCAAAAACTGAGGATTAAAATCTGAGGATTAAATGTCTTGCTGAGGGGTGTGTGCACAAAAGTTGCAGACGGAGAAGAAAACAGTTCTGTCTGGAATTTACTTCCTGCGTGCGATATGTAGAGAAATGGGAATTAAAGTTTACACGACAAGGATGAGAGACAATGGCCTCCTTATCTCCCGCAGGAGAATTATTTGAATATGAATGTAGGCTTCTCAGACATGAATATTTGTCAGTAACAGAAAGGAGGAGAGAGAGTGACGGAAATGAAAGGTGTGAGGAAAAGGGGAGTAAACAGGATAAAGGCGGGGGAGAGAAAAACAGATGGCTCCTGAGGTTGAAAATGTGAAAAAGCACAGCAACAACAAGAGATCTGGTTTTGACAAGCTGAGGAAGAAAAGAGTGACGGAGGCGTGAAGGCCGCGGCTCATCATTAGCACTGTCCCTCCCTCCTCCCTCCCCCTTTGTCAACCACAACATCTGCATTCGAGCATCTAAACATTATCGAGTGGCTCATGATGCCATGAAGCAGAGAAGGCAGGTGGAATTGCATTCTAACACCTCCGATTAAAGTGATCAATAACAGTTTGGGGGCGGCGGCGAGGGGGAGAGCGAGGGATAATGACGGGATTGAAAGCAGGGAAGGATGCAGGCTTTGGGGGAAAAAGATGAAGGATGCGACAAAGAGGGGGAATTTTTGATTACAGCCGATGGGCAGATTATTATTGTGCTGCAGAAGGAGAGCTTAGGATACAGGAGGACAGAGGGGAGGAGAGTAACATAACACTTGAGAGAAAAGAAAACAACATCCCTCTCCCCCGTCGGTGATTTCCCCAGAGAGGCTAGAGGATGACGGGGGCGAGCGGTGGCAGCGAAAGGATTTGCTCCTGGCCGAGAGTGTCTCGTTCGCTCTTGTAGCTGGTGAATCTTTCTCCTTGGCACTTTCGCAAGTCTGATAGCATCCGGCTGGACTGGATGTTATTAAATATGTCGCTCCGAATTTCCAGCTGTCTTATCAGGCGGTTTTGCGATCTGGCTCATTTTGTCACCATTTGATTTTCTCCTTTTGTGGATCGGTAAGATAATGTGAGAACAAAGAAATGTCAGCAGAGCAAGACTTGTGGTGTCTTTGCTAAACGATAAGGCTCGCAATCACAAAAACACCAGAATCTCTGCAGGCAAATACGCTATTTCATGCTCTGCGTGAGCTACAGGTGACACACACATAGACACACAGCGTTACACTCGCATATGAATCCAAACACTTCTATTGTCGCTGACATCTGAATCAACATAATTTATTCCCAGTCCTTGAACTACTAAAACTCCGCCATTAGTGCTGCATAATGATGCTAATTCCGCTATTAAGCTAATGGATTCGTAGTAGCAGTATTATGGACAAGCTTTTCACCCCACAAGTGTTGCTACATTACACAGAGATGAAGCACACCACAAAAGCAAATGAGCTGAACATGTTGTGGATTTAGATCCCAACACCAGCTGGAATAAAGATGAGCAAACATGTTTGGGATATGTTGTTTTCCTTCACCAGCTGCTGCTCAAACTCGCAGGTCAGGCTTCCAAAAGACATGTTTTAGTCAGCTCGTTGGTTCTCAAAAGAACTGAGAGGTACAGCATCCACCGGCATCCAGACGTTTCGAAATTAAAAAAAAAAAAAAAAAAGACGTTTACCCAGGAGTATCTGGCACAGCAACATTCATAAGCACCACAATTCAGACCTTTCACAGCTCTGTTAGTAACAGATTCCCAACACTTGTATACACTTGTAAACATATCATGATTTAACACATTATCTTCTTATTACGCTCCGCCTTTTCCTCTCTCAGGTCACAAACCTGATCACAATATGATCAAACTGTTCGAAGAAAACCTTTAAATAAACATTTCTATAATGCACTTCGTGGCTGAAGTCCTTTCAGAATAAAAGACGATGAGTCACTTTGTCAAGGGTCGTGACGTGTCTCTCTCACAATCGTCGATTTTTGGCTTCTGGTAAAGAGAAACGGTGAGATGATTTCAGGAAACACCGGGAACGAGACGCCACTGACGTGTCTTCTTTTAAAGACAAGGCATGTGCTGGTAAGATCACTTTGGACACGTGGATGATTCTCAGTCTTAGATGTGACTCATCAAGCTATTGTGGCTAAAACACTTACCAGGACAGTGTCTAATTTGAATCTAACCACAGTTTTTCACATTATAAAATCTTCATCTGTGCATTAATCAGGTGTCACCGCTCCGGTTTGTTAAAATCAGCGTATACAGGATGCTGACATTTTATACTTCCCACTACGAGCCCTCTAATACCCGAGCGTATCTTCAGAAGACTGAAACTTTTAATAAAGCTTGTCTATTATGTTGCTGTGTTGCTTTGAGATCTGCTATCCGATTGGCTGTTTGCCGGCGGTGGCGGTGGCGGAGGATGGGGCCGGGAGGATGCGGGGGTGTGGGTGGGGGGGTTTGCATCAAGCGTGCCGCTTTGCAGCAGCGAGAGCACTCCAGATGGCTGTGATTTATGAACCATTCGGAATGGTGGGACTAATGAACGCTGCTCGACATGTGTTTGGGATGGAGGGACCATGTTCTGCCATCACTCTGTCTTTGAGGAGGGGTCTCGGACACAGCATCATAAGTACTAATGGACGGTGAAAGCGCGGTAGATGCAGGGCTTGTAATCCATCTGCTGTGTTCCATGCTCGCAGATAAAAACAAGACAACACTGTGAAAAGGAAGAGTACTCCAAATACTTCTGATAAGTACTCATTCTCGCCACGATTCAACACCTGAATCTATTTCTGTTCATGCATCATTCTGCCAAATATCCCCCTCTAGGATCTGAACGTCTCTAATCCAACAGGAATTATTTAAATATCCCCCATTTATGGGAGCTATTTTTACAGTACAGAGATGATTATAGTTACCATTTTTATAGTAGATCAGTGTAATCCCATTACATGGATATGTGGCTCCTCCACCCTGGCACCCAGCAGTATGCTGCAGGTAAGCATTAGCAAAAGGTAAAATTGATAATGCATGGTGTTTTCAAACATTTTTTTAGTCAGGCAAAAAGGAAAGCTTTGACGCAGGCCCACGTAATCCTCTGAATAGAAACATGAGCATCACAAAAGCGTTCATGACTTTGACCTGACGACTGAGTTGAGCCGTTGACGCGCAGATGCAAAAATACATCTTAAAAGAGTTGATCGAACAGCAGTCGTCAATGTGATGGTTCGCTTCTTTCTTGTGGTCTGCATCCTTTAAAAAGGTCAACGATCTTCTTCGCAGCTTAAGTACAACATTCAAGACGGAATCTACTTTCAACACTTTGAAAACACAAAAGGAAACTTTGACAACAGTCGTAAGTGAAGGATATTGTCTTTTGAATCGGCCACTACAGAATTTGAAATGATCTAATATTTTGTGGGATGATTTCTATTTTGGGGAACAAATACTTTGCCAACGATTAGCGGAGTTAACCACTTAGAAATCCTTCCGCCTGTTTTGTTTGGTGTGCTTTTTATAAAACCCAGATCAGTAATCTGGGTAAAGATTCATCCTGACACGGCTGCTATTAGTGTTTAGCTTTGAAGGCTGCAGCAACAAGACTCAAATCGATAGATAAAAAAAGCTGAGACTTCAGTGGAACGGTGCCAGATCAACACATTTGTATGTTTCATGTGACTCAATTTCTTTTCTTTTTGTTTTGTTTGAATTCACTACTTAAAAGTTTTTTGGTTTTTTTGTTGTTGCTAGAAATGCAAAAATTTCATGCAAAAGAAAGACAAATTTTGCAAATTAAACATACCATGGACTCTATTTTCCGGACTGAGTAACTCAGCAGGCAAATCAATAATGATGATTGTCTTATGTTGCCCTCCTAAATCGGTGCCAAAATTTAGTCCTCATTTCCCACCAGGCCAAGCGTGAGATAATCCAGTTCCATTCTTCCGCCTCATTCACAAGTTCGGCCATTTTTAAAGGCATTGGCACGACCCTCCTGACAGATGTGCCTGCAAAGCTTCTTACAAAATCAATGCCAGTGACAAATAACACAAGACCTCTGCAAACATGTTGTTACACCTTTAATGTGTTGCACTTTTATACCCATAGAAAATACAGACTGGCCAACAAGTGTTTGCTGAATTTGGCCATTCTCTGATTCATTTGGTGCCATGTAATGTGCAAAGTATACCCTTTGAGAGCTTTTTCACCCTTCTTTTCTGGCTGATGTGTCTTGGTGAGTGGGAACAGGCTTTCAAAGCGCAGCAGGAGAGCGAAGGCTGCCACAGATGGCTTTTTTCACACTTACAATCAGCTCCTGGGGGATGTTGATGCTTTCAAAAAACACAGTGAGAACAATACCTACATGCTGCCACGTCATTTGTTTATATATTTCATACGTATGTGTGAACAGGGATTTATGAGGGCTTTACAAATAGATGTTTACATGTGTCCTATTATTTAATTATTGCCTGGTAGTTTGAACTAGAATATATTCAATTAAGCATGCAAAGAGTGAAAACAGTTGTGTCAATATTCCCATTTGAGCAAGTGAGAAATTGCTTCAGCCCCCGCAGATTTCAGGCTACGTCAATCTTTTTTTTTTTCCCCAGCCGTGATGTGCTGTCAGCGGTGGGGTTGTAAACACATTACACTGAGGGAAATAAATCCGTGTAGGAAATTACCTTTTGACCTACTTTATTATTGCAGATTCTGATTTATAAAAAAAGGCAGCCATTTCTCTTGTTGTAAGATAAATGCATTTTAAACATTTCTACTGTTCGAGTGCCCAAACTTTAGGTGGATTGGTGAGTGAATGCACAAATAAATCACTTTTCAGCTCAGTGAAAAAAAACCTCAAGATCAATCGAATAACCCAACACTTATATACAGTACACACTAGATTTTCAAACAATGACTTTCTTTTAAACGTCTCCACTTCCTCTTCCTCAAATGCTACAATGATTTCACAAGTAGCCATTCCTATGTGCAATTTCAACACCAGTGAAGTGTTTTTCTCATCTGTGCAGCAGCGGCAGCAGAGTTAGAATAGTGATGCGGTCTGTTAATCAGCAGACAGCTTCCCCTGTGACCGCCGTCTGAGTCAGATAGAGAGACGGTTTGGAGTCAAGTGGGAGGAAACAAAAGTTGCAAAGGAGTAATCACGAGGATATTAACTGCGCAGAAGGCAGACAAGGATTGGAGAAGGGGGTGGGAAGGACGATGAGATAAACCCTTTAACTTGTCAAGCAAAACTGCAATAAACAAACAATGTCACTGTGAAGTCAAGTACAACTCCCCGATGTTGCCAAACATCCCACGGGAGATGTATGGATAGTAGAAAAGGCAGTACGATAGAGGAATAGTCAAATCAAATAGAAAACAATGGGGGCTAGAACAGAGCCCTGTGGGACTCCACTGACATATATATTATGAAATCAGAACAAAGCTGCGGTAAAATGCTCCAACCTCCATCTCCGAACCACTTTTCCTGAATAGAGAGGATGCAAGCTCACCGTAGTGAAAGGAAAATATTCATAAGACAGACAGCAAAAGTCTCAGAGGTCTATATCATCATTAACAAAGATGGAATTTAAAAATTGAATACCTAAAGATTGAATTTCAGGAATGTTTGCTCATGGACTACATTTTGGTCCCAATCTTTTTTGTCAAAACCAAAAAATGGGAGGGTGAATATTTCAGGTTTTTTTCAACAGTCAGCAGAGAGGAGATAAACTAAATGTGATTTATATATTAGGGCTGGGCAATTAATCATATTAATTGAAGTTGAGATATGCCAAGTTGTCTACACAATTCATTAGAATTTTATCAAAATCCCAGAATGTTGGTCTAATTT